>NW_027457815.1:0-165000 GCF_050624435.1 Tenrec ecaudatus
AGGTAAACTAGATAGTCCAAGTGCCCGCTAAGGAACCTACATAGTCCAAGTGCACGCTAGTTAACCCAGATAGTCCAAGTGCCCGCTAGTTAACCTAGATAGTCCAAGTGCCGCTAGGTAACCTACATAGTGCAAGTGTCCCCTAGTTAACCTACATAGTCCAAGTGCCCGCTAGTTAACATAGATAGTCCAAGTGCCCTCTAGGGAACGTACATAGTCCAAGTGCCCGCTAGGTAACCTAGATAGTGCAAGTGCCCGGTAGTTAACCTACATAGTCCAAGTGCCCGCTAGGTAACCTAGATAGTCTAAGGGCCCGCTAGTTAACCTACATAGTCCAAGTGCCCGCTAGGGAACATTCAGAGTCTAAGTGCCCGCTAGGGAACCTACGTAGTTCAAGTGCCCGCTAGGGAATCTACATAGTCCAAGGGCCCGTTAGTTAACGTAGATAGTCCAAGTGCCGCTAGTTAATCTACATAGTTCAAGGTCCCGCTACTTAACCTACATAGTCCAAGTGCCTGATAGGGAACCTACATAGTCCAAGTGCCCGCAGAGGAACCTACATAGTCCAAGTGCCCGATAGGGAACGTACATATTCCAAGTGCCCGTTAGGGAACCTAGATAGTCCAAGTGCCCGCAGGGAACCTATATAGTCCAAGTGCCCGCTAGGGAACCTGCATTGAGCAAGTGCCCGCTAGTTAACCTAGGTAGTCCAAGTGCCGGCTAGTTAACTTACATAGTCCAAGGTCAGCTAGTTAACCTAGATAGTCCAAGTGCCCACTAGTTAACCTACATAGTCCGAGGTCAGCTAGTTAACCTAGATAGTCCAAGTGCCCGCTAGTTAACCTACATAGTCCAAGAACCCGCTAGTTAACCTAGATAGTCCAAGTGCCCGATAGTTAACCTACATAGTTCTCGGGCTCGCTAGTTAACCTAGATATTCCAAGTGCCCGCTAGTTAACCTAGATCGTCCATGTGTCCGCTAGTTAACCTACATAGTCCAAGTTCCCGTTAGGTAACCTAGATAGTAAAAGTGCCCGCAACGTAACCTACATAGTCCAAGTGCCCGCTAGGTAACCTAGATATTCCAAGTTCCTGTTAACTAACCTAGATAATCCAAGTGCCCGCTAGGTATCCTACATAGTCCAAGTGCCCTTTCGTTAACCGAGATAGTCCAAGTGCCCGCTAGGAAACCTACAGAGTCAAAGGGTCCGCTAGGTAACCTATATAGTCCAAGTGCCCGTTACCTAACCTAGATAGTCCA
Source organism: Tenrec ecaudatus (assembly GCF_050624435.1). Lineage (NCBI taxonomy): Eukaryota > Metazoa > Chordata > Mammalia > Afrosoricida > Tenrecidae > Tenrec > Tenrec ecaudatus. The sequence continues at coordinate 1,262 of NW_027457815.1, forward strand.
ATTGCCCGCTATGCAACATACATAGTCCAAGTGCCCGCTAGTTAACCTACATAGTCCAAGTGCCCACTAGGTAACCTAGATAGTCCAAGTGCCCGCTAGGTAACTTACATAGTCCAAATGCCCGCTAGGCAACCTAGATAGTCCAAGTGCCCGTTCGTTAACCTAGATAGCCAAGTGCCCGCCAGGTAAACTACATAGTCCAAGTGTCTGCTAGGTAACCTACATAGCCCAAATGCCCGTTCGTTAACCTACATAGTCCAAGGGCCCACTAGTTAACCTAGATCGTCTAAGTGTCCTCTACTTAACCTACATAGTCCAAATGCACGCTAGTTAACCTACATAGTCCAAGTGCCGCTAGGTAACCTACATAGTGCAAGTGTCCCCTAGTTAACCTACATAGTCCAAGTAGCCGGTAGTTGACATAGATAGTCCAAGTGCCCACTAGTTAACATAGATAGTCCAAGTGTCCGCTAGGGAACATACATAGTCCAAGTGCCCGCTAGGTAACCTAGATAGTGAATGTGCCCGGTAGTTAACCTACATAGTCCAAGTGCCCGCTAGGTAACCTAGATAGTCCAAGTGCCCGCTAATTAACCTACATAGTCCAAGTGCCCGCTAGGTAACCTAGATAGTGCAAGTGCCCACTAGGTAACCTACATAGTCCAAGTGCCCGCTAGTTAACCTAGATAGTCCAAGTGCCCGTTCGTTAACCTAGATAGTCCAAGTGCCCGCTAGGTCACCTAGACAGTCCAAGTGCCTGCTAGGTAACTTACATTGTCCAAATGCCCCTTCGTTAACCTACACAGTCCAAGGGCCCATTATTTAACCTGGATCGTCCAAGTGTCTTTGGTTAACCTACATAGTCCAAGTGCCCGCAAGGTAACCTATATAGTCCAAGTTCCAGCTATGTAACCTAGATAGTCCAAGGCCCCGCTAGTTAACCTACATAGTCCAAGTGCCCGCTAGGTAAACTAGATAGTCCAAGTGGCCGCTAAGGAACTTACATAGTCCAAGTGCACGCTAGTTAACCCAGATAGTCCAAGTGCCCGCTAGTTAACCTAGATAGTCCAAGTGCCGCTAGGTAACCTACATAGTGCAAGTGTCCCCTAGTTAACCTACATAGTCCAAGTGCCCGCTAGTTAACATAGATAGTCCAAGTGCCCTCTAGGGAACGTACATAGTCCAAGTGCCCGCTAGGTAACCTAGATAGTGCAAGTGCCCGGTAGTTAACCTACATAGTCCAAGTGCCCGCTAGGTAACCTAGATAGTCTAAGGGCCCGCTAGTTAACCTACAGAGTCCAAGTGCCCGGTAGTTAACTTACATAGTTCAAGTGTCCGTAAGGGACATATATAGTCCAAGTGCCCGCTAGGGAACATTCAGAGTCTAAGTGCCCGCTAGGGAACCTACGTATTTCAAGTGCCCGCTAGGGAATCTACATAGTCCAAGGGCCCGTTAGTTAACGTAGATAGTCCAAGTGCCGCTAGTTAATCTACATAGTTCAAGGTCCCGCTACTTAACCTACATAGTCCAAGTGCCTGATAGGGAACCTACATAGTCCAAGTGCCTGCAGAGGAACCTACATAGTCCAAGTGCCCGATAGGGAACCTACATATTCCAAGTGCCCGTTAGGGAACCTAGATAGTCCAAGTGCCCGCAGGGAACCTATATAGTCCAAGTGCCCGATAGGGAACCTGCATTGTGCAAGTGCCCGCTAGTTAACCTAGATAGTCCAAGTGCCCGCTAGTTAACTTACATAGTCCAAGGTCAGCTAGTTAACCTAGATAGTCCAAGTGCCCGCTAGTTAACCTACATAGTCCGAGGTCAGCTAGTTAACCTAGATAGTCCAAGTGCCCGCTAGTTAACCTACATAGTCCAAGAACTCGCTAGTTAACCTAGATAGTCCAAGTGCCCGATAGTTAACCTACATAGTTCTCGGGCTCGCTAGTTAACCTAGATATTCCAAGTGCCCGCTAGTTAACCTAGATCGTCCATGTGTCCACTAGTTAACCTACATAGTCCAAGTTCCCGTTAGGTAACCTAGATAGTAAAAGTGCCCGCAACGTAACCTACATAGTCCAAGTGCCCGCTAGGTAACCTAGATATTCCAAGTTCCTGTTAACTAACCTAGATAATCCAAGTGCCCGCTAGGTAACCTACATAGTCCAAGTGCCCTTTCGTTAACCTAGATAGTCCAAGTGCCCGCTAGGTAACCTACAGAGTCAAAGGGTCCGCTAGGTAACCTATATAGTCCAAGTGCCCGTTACCTAACCTAGATAGTCCAATTGCCCGCTATGCAACATACATAGTCCAAGTGCCCGCTAGTTAACCTACATAGTCCAAGTGCCCACTAGGTAACCTAGATAGTCCAAGTGCCCGCTAGGTAACTTACATAGTCCAAATGCCCGCTAGGCAACCTAGATAGTCCAAGTGCCCGTTCGTTAACCTAGATAGCCAAGTGCCCGCTAGGTAAACTAGACAGTCCAAGTGTCTGCTAGGTAACCTACATAGCCCAAATGCCCGTTCGTTAACCTACATAGTCCAAGGGCCCACTAGTTAACCTAGATCGTCTAAGTGTCCTCTACTTAACCTACATAGTCCAAATGCACGCTAGTTAACCTACATAGTCCAAGTGCCGCTAGGTAACCTACATAGTGCAAGTGTCCCCTAGTTAACCTACATAGTCCAAGTAGCCGGTAGTTGACATAGATAGTCCAAGTGCCCACTAGTTAACATAGATAGTCCAAGTGTCCGCTAGGGAACATACATAGTCCAAGTGCCCGCTAGGTAACCTAGATAGTGAATGTGCCCGGTAGTTAACCTACATAGTCCAAGTGCCCGCTAGGTAACCTAGATAGTCCAAGGGCCCGCTAGTTAACCTACATAGTCCAAGTGCCCGGTAGTTAACTTACATAGTCCAAGTGCCCCCTCTGGAACCTACATAGTCCAAGTGCCTGCTAGGGAACCTACATAGTTCAAGTGTCCGTAGGGAACACACAGAATCCAAGTGCCCGCTAGGGAATCTACATAGTCCATGGGCCCGCTAGTTAACGTAGATAGTCCAAGTACCCGCTAGTTAACCTAGATCGTCCAAGTGCACGCTAGTTAACCTACATAGTCCAAGGGCCCGCTAGTTAACCTATATAGTCCAAGTGCCCGCTAGGGAACCTACATAGTCAAATTGCCCGCTAGGGAACCTACATAGTCCAAGTGCCCGCTAGTTAACCTAGATAGTCCAAGTGCCCGCTAGTTAACCTAGATAGTCCAAGTGCCCGCTAGTTAACCAGGATCATCAAAGTGCCCTCTAGTTAACTTACATAGTCCAAAGGCCTGCTAGTTAACCTACATAGAGTAAGGGCCCTCTAGTTAACCTTGATAGTACAAGTGCCCGCTAGTTAACCTACATAGTCCAAGTTCCCGCAAGGTAACCTAGACAGTCCAAGTGACCTTTAGGTTACCTACATAGTCCAAGTGCCCGTTCGTTAACCTACATAGTCCAAGTGCCCGCTAGGTAACGTAGATAGCCCAAGTGCCCGCTAGGGAACGTACATAGTCCAAGTGCCTGCTAGGTAACCTAGATAGTCCAAATGCCCGCTAGTTAACCAACATAGTCCAAGTGCCTCCTAGGTAAACTACACAGTCCAAGTGCCCACTAGGTAACCTAGACAGTCCAAGTACCCGATAGGGAACCTACATAGTCCAAGTGCTCGCTAGGCAACCTACATAGTCCAAGTGCCCGCTAGGTAACTTAGATAGTCCAATTGCCCGTTAGCTAACCTAGATAGTCGAAGTGTCCGCTAGTTAACCTACATAGTCCAAGTGCCCGTTCGTTAACCTAGATGGGCCAAGTGCCTGCTAGGTAACCTAGACAGTCCAAGTGCCGGCTAGGTTACCTACATAGTCCAAGTGCACGTTCGTTAACCTAGATAGTCAAAGTGCCTACTAGGTAACTTAAATAGTCCAAGTGCTCGCTAGGGAACCTACATAGTCCAAGTGCCCGCTAGGTAACCTAGATAGTCCAATTGCCCGTTAGCTAACCTAGATAGTCGAAGTGCCCGCTAGGAAACCTAGATAGTCCAAGGGCCCGCTAGTTAATCTAGATAGTCCAAGTGTCCGCTAGGAAACCTAGATAGTCCAAGTGCCCGCTAGGGTATGTACGTAGTTCAAGTTCCCGCTAGGTAACCTAGATTGTCCAAGTGTCCGCAAGTTAACCTACATAGTCCAAGTGCCCGCTAGGTAACCTAGATAGTCCAAGGTCCTGCTAGTTAACCTACATAGTCCAATGCCCGATAGTGAACATACAAAGTCCAAGTGCCCGCTGAGGAACCTACATAGTCCAAGTGCCCGATAGGGAACCTACATATTCCAAGTGCCCATTAGGGAACCTAGATAGTCCAAGTGCCCATAGGGAACCTATATTGTCCAAGTGCCCGCTAGGGAAACTACATAGTCAAAGTGCCCGCTAGGGAACCTGCATTGTACAAGTGCCCGCTAATTAACCTAGATAGTCCAAGTGCCCGCTAGTTAACCTAGACAGTCCAAGTGCCCGCTGGTTAACCTTGATCATACAAGTGCCCGCTAGTTAACCTACATAGTCCAAGTGCCTGTTAGGGAACCTACATAGTCCAAGTGCCCGCAGAGGAACCTACATAGTCCAAGTGCCCGTTAGGGAACCTAGATAGTCCAAGTGCCCGTAGGGAACCTATATTGTCCAAGTGCCCGCTAGGGAAACTACATAGTCAAAGTGCCCGCTAGGGAACCTGCATTGTACAAGTGCCCGCTAATTAACCTAGATAGTCCAAGTGCCCGCTAGTTAACCTAGACAGTCCAAGTGCCCGCTGGTTAACCTTGATCATACAAGTGCCCGCTAGTTAACCTACATAGTCCAAGTGCCTGTTAGGGAACCTACATAGTCCAAGTGCCCGCAGAGGAACCTACATAGTCCAAGTGCCTGTTAGGGAACCTATATAGTCCAAGTGCCCGCTAGGGAACCTACATAGTTAAAGTGCCCGCTAGGGAGCCTGCATTGTGCAAGTGCCCGCTAGTTAACCTAGATAGTCCAAGTGCCCGCTAGTTAACCTAGATTGTCGAAGTGCCCGATAGTTAACCTACATAGTCCAAGGTCAGCTAGTTAACCTAGATAGTCCAAGGGCCCGCTAGTTAACCTACATAGTCCAAGAACCTGCTAGTTAACCTAGATAGTCCAAGTGCCCGCTAGTTAACCTACATAGTCCAAGGGCCCGCTAGTTAACCTAGATATTCCAAGTGCCCGCTTGTTAACCTAGATCGTCCAAGTGTACGCTAGTTAACCTACATAGTCCAAGTTCCCATTAGGTAACCTAGATAGTACAAGTGCCTGCAAGGTAACCTACATAGTCCAAGTGCCCGCTAGGTAACCTAGATATTCCAAGTTCCTGTTAACTAACCTAGATAATCCAAGTGCCCGCTAGGTAACCTACATAGTCCAAGTGCCCTTTCGTTAACCTAGATAGTCCAAGTGCCCGCTAGGTAACCTACAGAGTCAAAGGGTCCGCTAGGTAACCTATATAGTCCAAGTGCCCGTTACCTAACCTAGATAGTCCAATTGCCCGCTATGCAACATACATAGTCCAAGTGCCCGCTAGTTAACCTACATAGTCCAAGTGCCCACTAGGTAACCTAGATAGTCCAAGTGCCCGCTAGGTAACTTACATAGTCCAAATGCCCGCTAAGCAACCTAGATAGTCCAAGTGCCCGTTCGTTAACCTAGATAGCCAAGTGCCCGCTAGGTAAACTAGACAGTCCAAGTGTCTGCTAGGTAACCTACATAGCCCAAATGCCCGTTCGTTAACCTACATAGTCCAAGGGCCCACTAGTTAACCTAGATCGTCTAAGTGTCCTCTACTTAACCTACATAGTCCAAATGCACGCTAGTTAACCTACATAGTCCAAGTGCCGCTAGGTAACCTACATAGTGCAAGTGTCCCCTAGTTAACCTACATAGTCCAAGTAGCCGGTAGTTGACATAGATAGTCCAAGTGCCCACTAGTTAACATAGATAGTCCAAGTGTCCGCTAGGGAACATACATAGTCCAAGTGCCCGCTAGGTAACCTAGATAGTGAATGTGCCCGGTAGTTAACCTACATAGTCCAAGTGCCCGCTAGGTAACCTAGATAGTCCAAGGGCCCGCTAGTTAACCTACATAGTCCAAGTGCCCGGTAGTTAACTTACATAGTCCAAGTGCCCCCTCTGGAACCTACATAGTCCAAGTGCCTGCTAGGGAACCTACATAGTTCAAGTGTCCGTAGGGAACACACAGAATCCAAGTGCCCGCTAGGGAATCTACATAGTCCATGGGCCCGCTAGTTAACGTAGATAGTCCAAGTACCCGCTAGTTAACCTAGATCGTCCAAGTGCACGCTAGTTAACCTACATAGTCCAAGGGCCCGCTAGTTAACCTATATAGTCCAAGTGCCCGCTAGGGAACCTACATAGTCAAATTGCCCGCTAGGGAACCTACATAGTCCAAGTGCCCGCTAGTTAACCTAGATAGTCCAAGTGCCCGCTAGTTAACCTAGATAGTCCAAGTGCCCGCTAGTTAACCAGGATCATCAAAGTGCCCTCTAGTTAACTTACATAGTCCAAAGGCCTGCTAGTTAACCTACATAGAGTAAGGGCCCTCTAGTTAACCTTGATAGTACAAGTGCCCGCTAGTTAACCTACATAGTCCAAGTTCCCGCAAGGTAACCTAGACAGTCCAAGTGACATTTAGGTTACCTACATAGTCCAAGTGCCCGCTAGGTAACGTAGATAGCCCAAGTGCCCGCTAGGGAACGTACATAGTCCAAGTGCCTGCTAGGTAACCTAGATAGTCCAAATGCCCGCTAGTTAACCAACATAGTCCAAGTGCCTCCTAGGTAAACTACACAGTCCAAGTGCCCACTAGGTAACCTAGACAGTCCAAGTACCCGATAGGGAACCTACATAGTCCAAGTGCTCGCTAGGCAACCTACATAGTCCAAGTGCCCGCTAGGTAACTTAGATAGTCCAATTGCCCGTTAGCTAACCTAGATAGTCGAAGTGTCCGCTAGTTAACCTACATAGTCCAAGTGCCCGTTCGTTAACCTAGATGGGCCAAGTGCCTGCTAGGTAACCTAGACAGTCCAAGTGCCGGCTAGGTTACCTACATAGTCCAAGTGCACGTTCGTTAACCTAGATAGTCAAAGTGCCTACTAGGTAACTTAAATAGTCCAAGTGCTCGCTAGGGAACCTACATAGTCCAAGTGCCCGCTAGGTAACCTAGATAGTCCAATTGCCCGTTAGCTAACCTAGATAGTCGAAGTGCCCGCTAGGAAACCTAGATAGTCCAAGGGCCCGCTAGTTAATCTAGATAGTCCAAGTGTCCGCTAGGAAACCTAGATAGTCCAAGTGCCCGCTAGGGTATGTACGTAGTTCAAGTTCCCGCTAGGTAACCTAGATTGTCCAAGTGTCCGCAAGTTAACCTACATAGTCCAAGTGCCCGCTAGGTAACCTAGATAGTCCAAGGTCCTGCTATTTAACCTACATAGTCCAATGCCCGATAGTGAACATACAAAGTCCAAGTGCCCGCTGAGGAACCTACATAGTCCAAGTGCCCGATAGGGAACCTACATATTCCAAGTGCCCATTAGGGAACCTAGATAGTCCAAGTGCCCGTAGGGAACCTATATTGTCCAAGTGCCCGCTAGGGAAACTACATAGTCAAAGTGCCCGCTAGGGAACCTGCATTGTACAAGTGCCCGCTAATTAACCTAGATAGTCCAAGTGCCCGCTAGTTAACCTAGACAGTCCAAGTGCCCGCTGGTTAACCTTGATCATACAAGTGCCCGCTAGTTAACCTACATAGTCCAAGTGCCTGTTAGGGAACCTACATAGTCCAAGTGCCCGCAGAGGAACCTACATAGTCCAAGTGCCCGTTAGGGAACCTAGATAGTCCAAGTGCCCGTAGGGAACCTATATTGTCCAAGTGCCCGCTAGGGAAACTACATAGTCAAAGTGCCCGCTAGGGAACCTGCATTGTACAAGTGCCCGCTAATTAACCTAGATAGTCCAAGTGCCCGCTAGTTAACCTAGACAGTCCAAGTGCCCGCTGGTTAACCTTGATCATACAAGTGCCCGATAGTTAACCTACATAGTCCAAGTGCCTGTTAGGGAACCTACATAGTCCAAGTGCCCGCAGAGGAACCTACATAGTCCAAGTGCCTGTTAGGGAACCTATATAGTCCAAGTGCCCGCTAGGGAACCTACATAGTTAAAGTGCCCGCTAGGGAGCCTGCATTGTGCAAGTGCCCGCTATTTAACCTAGATAGTCCAAGTGCCCGCTAGTTAACCTAGATTGTCGAAGTGCCCGATAGTTAACCTACATAGTCCAAGGTCAGCTAGTTAACCTAGATAGTCCAAGTGCCCGCTAGTTAACCTACATAGTCCAAGAACCTGCTAGTTAACCTAGATAGTCCAAGTGCCCGCTAGTTAACCTACATAGTCCAAGGGCCCGCTAGTTAACCTAGATATTCCAAGTGCCCGCTTGTTAACCTAGATCGTCCAAGTGTACGCTAGTTAACCTACATAGTCCAAGTTCCCATTAGGTAACCTAGATAGTACAAGTGCCTGCAAGGTAACCTACATAGTCCAAGTGCCCGCTAGGTAACCTAGATATTCCAAGTTCCTGTTAGCTAACCTAGATAATCCAAGTGCCCGCTAGGTAACCTACATAGTCCAAGGGCCCGCTAGGTAACCTATATAGTCCAAGTGCCCGCTAAGAAACCAAGATAGTCCAAGTGCCCGCTAGGTAACCTACATAGTCCATGTTCCCGCTACGTAACCTAGATAGTCCAAGTGCCCATTACCTAACCTAGATAATCCAATTGCCTGCTATGCAACATACATAGTCCAAGTGCCCATTCGTTAACCTAGAAGTCCAAGTGCCCGTTAGGTAACCTACATAGTCCAAATGCCCGTTCGGTAACCTAGATAGTCCAAGTGCCCGCTAATTAACCTACATAGTCCAAGTGCCCGCTAGGTAACCTAGATAGTGCAAGTGCCCGCTAGTTAACCTACATAGTCCGAGGTCAGCTAGTTAACCTAGATAGTCCAAGTGCCCGCTAGTTAACCTACATAGTCCAAGAACTCGCTAGTTAACCTAGATAGTCCAAGTGCCCGATAGTTAACCTACATAGTTCTCGGGCTCGCTAGTTAACCTAGATATTCCAAGTGCCCGCTAGTTAACCTAGATCGTCCATGTGTCCACTAGTTAACCTACATAGTCCAAGTTCCCGTTAGGTAACCTAGATAGTAAAAGTGCCCGCAACGTAACCTACATAGTCCAAGTGCCCGCTAGGTAACCTAGATATTCCAAGTTCCTGTTAACTAACCTAGATAATCCAAGTGCCCGCTAGGTAACCTACATAGTCCAAGTGCCCTTTCGTTAACCTAGATAGTCCAAGTGCCCGCTAGGTAACCTACAGAGTCAAAGGGTCCGCTAGGTAACCTATATAGTCCAAGTGCCCGTTACCTAACCTAGATAGTCCAATTGCCCGCTATGCAACATACATAGTCCAAGTGCCCGCTAGTTAACCTACATAGTCCAAGTGCCCACTAGGTAACCTAGATAGTCCAAGTGCCCGCTAGGTAACTTACATAGTCCAAATGCCCGCTAGGCAACCTAGATAGTCCAAGTGCCCGTTCGTTAACCTAGATAGCCAAGTGCCCGCTAGGTAAACTAGACAGTCCAAGTGTCTGCTAGGTAACCTACATAGCCCAAATGCCCGTTCGTTAACCTACATAGTCCAAGGGCCCACTAGTTAACCTAGATCGTCTAAGTGTCCTCTACTTAACCTACATAGTCCAAATGCACGCTAGTTAACCTACATAGTCCAAGTGCCGCTAGGTAACCTACATAGTGCAAGTGTCCCCTAGTTAACCTACATAGTCCAAGTAGCCGGTAGTTGACATAGATAGTCCAAGTGCCCACTAGTTAACATAGATAGTCCAAGTGTCCGCTAGGGAACATACATAGTCCAAGTGCCCGCTAGGTAACCTAGATAGTGAATGTGCCCGGTAGTTAACCTACATAGTCCAAGTGCCCGCTAGGTAACCTAGATAGTCCAAGGGCCCGCTAGTTAACCTACATAGTCCAAGTGCCCGGTAGTTAACTTACATAGTCCAAGTGCCCCCTCTGGAACCTACATAGTCCAAGTGCCTGCTAGGGAACCTACATAGTTCAAGTGTCCGTAGGGAACACACAGAATCCAAGTGCCCGCTAGGGAATCTACATAGTCCATGGGCCCGCTAGTTAACGTAGATAGTCCAAGTACCCGCTAGTTAACCTAGATCGTCCAAGTGCACGCTAGTTAACCTACATAGTCCAAGGGCCCGCTAGTTAACCTATATAGTCCAAGTGCCCGCTAGGGAACCTACATAGTCAAATTGCCCGCTAGGGAACCTACATAGTCCAAGTGCCCGCTAGTTAACCTAGATAGTCCAAGTGCCCGCTAGTTAACCTAGATAGTCCAAGTGCCCGCTAGTTAACCAGGATCATCAAAGTGCCCTCTAGTTAACTTACATAGTCCAAAGGCCTGCTAGTTAACCTACATAGAGTAAGGGCCCTCTAGTTAACCTTGATAGTACAAGTGCCCGCTAGTTAACCTACATAGTCCAAGTTCCCGCAAGGTAACCTAGACAGTCCAAGTGACCTTTAGGTTACCTACATAGTCCAAGTGCCCGCTAGGTAACGTAGATAGCCCAAGTGCCCGCTAGGGAACGTACATAGTCCAAGTGCCTGCTAGGTAACCTAGATAGTCCAAATGCCCGCTAGTTAACCAACATAGTCCAAGTGCCTCCTAGGTAAACTACACAGTCCAAGTGCCCACTAGGTAACCTAGACAGTCCAAGTACCCGATAGGGAACCTACATAGTCCAAGTGCTCGCTAGGCAACCTACATAGTCCAAGTGCCCGCTAGGTAACTTAGATAGTCCAATTGCCCGTTAGCTAACCTAGATAGTCGAAGTGTCCGCTAGTTAACCTACATAGTCCAAGTGCCCGTTCGTTAACCTAGATGGGCCAAGTGCCTGCTAGGTAACCTAGACAGTCCAAGTGCCGGCTAGGTTACCTACATAGTCCAAGTGCACGTTCGTTAACCTAGATAGTCAAAGTGCCTACTAGGTAACTTAAATAGTCCAAGTGCTCGCTAGGGAACCTACATAGTCCAAGTGCCCGCTAGGTAACCTAGATAGTCCAATTGCCCGTTAGCTAACCTAGATAGTCGAAGTGCCCGCTAGGAAACCTAGATAGTCCAAGGGCCCGCTAGTTAATCTAGATAGTCCAAGTGTCCGCTAGGAAACCTAGATAGTCCAAGTGCCCGCTAGGGTATGTACGTAGTTCAAGTTCCCGCTAGGTAACCTAGATTGTCCAAGTGTCCGCAAGTTAACCTACATAGTCCAAGTGCCCGCTAGGTAACCTAGATAGTCCAAGGTCCTGCTATTTAACCTACATAGTCCAATGCCCGATAGTGAACATACAAAGTCCAAGTGCCCGCTGAGGAACCTACATAGTCCAAGTGCCCGATAGGGAACCTACATATTCCAAGTGCCCATTAGGGAACCTAGATAGTCCAAGTGCCCGTAGGGAACCTATATTGTCCAAGTGCCCGCTAGGGAAACTACATAGTCAAAGTGCCCGCTAGGGAACCTGCATTGTACAAGTGCCCGCTAATTAACCTAGATAGTCCAAGTGCCCGCTAGTTAACCTAGACAGTCCAAGTGCCCGCTGGTTAACCTTGATCATACAAGTGCCCGCTAGTTAACCTACATAGTCCAAGTGCCTGTTAGGGAACCTACATAGTCCAAGTGCCCGCAGAGGAACCTACATAGTCCAAGTGCCCGTTAGGGAACCTAGATAGTCCAAGTGCCCGTAGGGAACCTATATTGTCCAAGTGCCCGCTAGGGAAACTACATAGTCAAAGTGCCCGCTAGGGAACCTGCATTGTACAAGTGCCCGCTAATTAACCTAGATAGTCCAAGTGCCCGCTAGTTAACCTAGACAGTCCAAGTGCCCGCTGGTTAACCTTGATCATACAAGTGCCCGATAGTTAACCTACATAGTCCAAGTGCCTGTTAGGGAACCTACATAGTCCAAGTGCCCGCAGAGGAACCTACATAGTCCAAGTGCCTGTTAGGGAACCTATATAGTCCAAGTGCCCGCTAGGGAACCTACATAGTTAAAGTGCCCGCTAGGGAGCCTGCATTGTGCAAGTGCCCGCTATTTAACCTAGATAGTCCAAGTGCCCGCTAGTTAACCTAGATTGTCGAAGTGCCCGATAGTTAACCTACATAGTCCAAGGTCAGCTAGTTAACCTAGATAGTCCAAGTGCCCGCTAGTTAACCTACATAGTCCAAGAACCTGCTAGTTAACCTAGATAGTCCAAGTGCCCGCTAGTTAACCTACATAGTCCAAGGGCCCGCTAGTTAACCTAGATATTCCAAGTGCCCGCTTGTTAACCTAGATCGTCCAAGTGTACGCTAGTTAACCTACATAGTCCAAGTTCCCATTAGGTAACCTAGATAGTACAAGTGCCTGCAAGGTAACCTACATAGTCCAAGTGCCCGCTAGGTAACCTAGATATTCCAAGTTCCTGTTAGCTAACCTAGATAATCCAAGTGCCCGCTAGGTAACCTACATAGTCCAAGGGCCCGCTAGGTAACCTATATAGTCCAAGTGCCCGCTAAGAAACCAAGATAGTCCAAGTGCCCGCTAGGTAACCTACATAGTCCATGTTCCCGCTACGTAACCTAGATAGTCCAAGTGCCCATTACCTAACCTAGATAATCCAATTGCCTGCTATGCAACATACATAGTCCAAGTGCCCATTCGTTAACCTAGAAGTCCAAGTGCCCGTTAGGTAACCTACATAGTCCAAATGCCCGTTCGGTAACCTAGATAGTCCAAGTGCCCGCTAATTAACCTACATAGTCCAAGTGCCCGCTAGGTAACCTAGATAGTGCAAGTGCCCGCTAGTTAACCTACATAGTCCGAGGTCAGCTAGTTAACCTAGATAGTCCAAGTGCCCGCTAGTTAACCTACATAGTCCAAGAACTCGCTAGTTAACCTAGATAGTCCAAGTGCCCGATAGTTAACCTACATAGTTCTCGGGCTCGCTAGTTAACCTAGATATTCCAAGTGCCCGCTAGTTAACCTAGATCGTCCATGTGTCCACTAGTTAACCTACATAGTCCAAGTTCCCGTTAGGTAACCTAGATAGTAAAAGTGCCCGCAACGTAACCTACATAGTCCAAGTGCCCGCTAGGTAACCTAGATATTCCAAGTTCCTGTTAACTAACCTAGATAATCCAAGTGCCCGCTAGGTAACCTACATAGTCCAAGTGCCCTTTCGTTAACCTAGATAGTCCAAGTGCCCGCTAGGTAACCTACAGAGTCAAAGGGTCCGCTAGGTAACCTATATAGTCCAAGTGCCCGTTACCTAACCTAGATAGTCCAATTGCCCGCTATGCAACATACATAGTCCAAGTGCCCGCTAGTTAACCTACATAGTCCAAGTGCCCACTAGGTAACCTAGATAGTCCAAGTGCCCGCTAGGTAACTTACATAGTCCAAATGCCCGCTAGGCAACCTAGATAGTCCAAGTGCCCGTTCGTTAACCTAGATAGCCAAGTGCCCGCTAGGTAAACTAGACAGTCCAAGTGTCTGCTAGGTAACCTACATAGCCCAAATGCCCGTTCGTTAACCTACATAGTCCAAGGGCCCACTAGTTAACCTAGATCGTCTAAGTGTCCTCTACTTAACCTACATAGTCCAAATGCACGCTAGTTAACCTACATAGTCCAAGTGCCGCTAGGTAACCTACATAGTGCAAGTGTCCCCTAGTTAACCTACATAGTCCAAGTAGCCGGTAGTTGACATAGATAGTCCAAGTGCCCACTAGTTAACATAGATAGTCCAAGTGTCCGCTAGGGAACATACATAGTCCAAGTGCCCGCTAGGTAACCTAGATAGTGAATGTGCCCGGTAGTTAACCTACATAGTCCAAGTGCCCGCTAGGTAACCTAGATAGTCCAAGGGCCCGCTAGTTAACCTACATAGTCCAAGTGCCCGGTAGTTAACTTACATAGTCCAAGTGCCCCCTCTGGAACCTACATAGTCCAAGTGCCTGCTAGGGAACCTACATAGTTCAAGTGTCCGTAGGGAACACACAGAATCCAAGTGCCCGCTAGGGAATCTACATAGTCCATGGGCCCGCTAGTTAACGTAGATAGTCCAAGTACCCGCTAGTTAACCTAGATCGTCCAAGTGCACGCTAGTTAACCTACATAGTCCAAGGGCCCGCTAGTTAACCTATATAGTCCAAGTGCCCGCTAGGGAACCTACATAGTCAAATTGCCCGCTAGGGAACCTACATAGTCCAAGTGCCCGCTAGTTAACCTAGATAGTCCAAGTGCCCGCTAGTTAACCTAGATAGTCCAAGTGCCCGCTAGTTAACCAGGATCATCAAAGTGCCCTCTAGTTAACTTACATAGTCCAAAGGCCTGCTAGTTAACCTACATAGAGTAAGGGCCCTCTAGTTAACCTTGATAGTACAAGTGCCCGCTAGTTAACCTACATAGTCCAAGTTCCCGCAAGGTAACCTAGACAGTCCAAGTGACCTTTAGGTTACCTACATAGTCCAAGTGCCCGCTAGGTAACGTAGATAGCCCAAGTGCCCGCTAGGGAACGTACATAGTCCAAGTGCCTGCTAGGTAACCTAGATAGTCCAAATGCCCGCTAGTTAACCAACATAGTCCAAGTGCCTCCTAGGTAAACTACACAGTCCAAGTGCCCACTAGGTAACCTAGACAGTCCAAGTACCCGATAGGGAACCTACATAGTCCAAGTGCTCGCTAGGCAACCTACATAGTCCAAGTGCCCGCTAGGTAACTTAGATAGTCCAATTGCCCGTTAGCTAACCTAGATAGTCGAAGTGTCCGCTAGTTAACCTACATAGTCCAAGTGCCCGTTCGTTAACCTAGATGGGCCAAGTGCCTGCTAGGTAACCTAGACAGTCCAAGTGCCGGCTAGGTTACCTACATAGTCCAAGTGCACGTTCGTTAACCTAGATAGTCAAAGTGCCTACTAGGTAACTTAAATAGTCCAAGTGCTCGCTAGGGAACCTACATAGTCCAAGTGCCCGCTAGGTAACCTAGATAGTCCAATTGCCCGTTAGCTAACCTAGATAGTCGAAGTGCCCGCTAGGAAACCTAGATAGTCCAAGGGCCCGCTAGTTAATCTAGATAGTCCAAGTGTCCGCTAGGAAACCTAGATAGTCCAAGTGCCCGCTAGGGTATGTACGTAGTTCAAGTTCCCGCTAGGTAACCTAGATTGTCCAAGTGTCCGCAAGTTAACCTACATAGTCCAAGTGCCCGCTAGGTAACCTAGATAGTCCAAGGTCCTGCTATTTAACCTACATAGTCCAATGCCCGATAGTGAACATACAAAGTCCAAGTGCCCGCTGAGGAACCTACATAGTCCAAGTGCCCGATAGGGAACCTACATATTCCAAGTGCCCATTAGGGAACCTAGATAGTCCAAGTGCCCGTAGGGAACCTATATTGTCCAAGTGCCCGCTAGGGAAACTACATAGTCAAAGTGCCCGCTAGGGAACCTGCATTGTACAAGTGCCCGCTAATTAACCTAGATAGTCCAAGTGCCCGCTAGTTAACCTAGACAGTCCAAGTGCCCGCTGGTTAACCTTGATCATACAAGTGCCCGCTAGTTAACCTACATAGTCCAAGTGCCTGTTAGGGAACCTACATAGTCCAAGTGCCCGCAGAGGAACCTACATAGTCCAAGTGCCCGTTAGGGAACCTAGATAGTCCAAGTGCCCGTAGGGAACCTATATTGTCCAAGTGCCCGCTAGGGAAACTACATAGTCAAAGTGCCCGCTAGGGAACCTGCATTGTACAAGTGCCCGCTAATTAACCTAGATAGTCCAAGTGCCCGCTAGTTAACCTAGACAGTCCAAGTGCCCGCTGGTTAACCTTGATCATACAAGTGCCCGATAGTTAACCTACATAGTCCAAGTGCCTGTTAGGGAACCTACATAGTCCAAGTGCCCGCAGAGGAACCTACATAGTCCAAGTGCCTGTTAGGGAACCTATATAGTCCAAGTGCCCGCTAGGGAACCTACATAGTTAAAGTGCCCGCTAGGGAGCCTGCATTGTGCAAGTGCCCGCTATTTAACCTAGATAGTCCAAGTGCCCGCTAGTTAACCTAGATTGTCGAAGTGCCCGATAGTTAACCTACATAGTCCAAGGTCAGCTAGTTAACCTAGATAGTCCAAGTGCCCGCTAGTTAACCTACATAGTCCAAGAACCTGCTAGTTAACCTAGATAGTCCAAGTGCCCGCTAGTTAACCTACATAGTCCAAGGGCCCGCTAGTTAACCTAGATATTCCAAGTGCCCGCTTGTTAACCTAGATCGTCCAAGTGTACGCTAGTTAACCTACATAGTCCAAGTTCCCATTAGGTAACCTAGATAGTACAAGTGCCTGCAAGGTAACCTACATAGTCCAAGTGCCCGCTAGGTAACCTAGATATTCCAAGTTCCTGTTAGCTAACCTAGATAATCCAAGTGCCCGCTAGGTAACCTACATAGTCCAAGGGCCCGCTAGGTAACCTATATAGTCCAAGTGCCCGCTAAGAAACCAAGATAGTCCAAGTGCCCGCTAGGTAACCTACATAGTCCATGTTCCCGCTACGTAACCTAGATAGTCCAAGTGCCCATTACCTAACCTAGATAATCCAATTGCCTGCTATGCAACATACATAGTCCAAGTGCCCATTCGTTAACCTAGAAGTCCAAGTGCCCGTTAGGTAACCTACATAGTCCAAATGCCCGTTCGGTAACCTAGATAGTCCAAGTGCCCGCTAATTAACCTACATAGTCCAAGTGCCCGCTAGGTAACCTAGATAGTGCAAGTGCCCGCTAGGTAACCTACATAGTCCAAGTGCCCGCTAGTTAACCTAGATAGTCCAAGTGCCCGTTCGTTAACCTAGATAGTCCAAGTGCCCGCTAGGTCACCTAGACAGTCCAAGTGCCTGCTAGGTAACTTACATTGTCCAAATGCCCCTTCGTTAACCTACACAGTCCAAGGGCCCATTATTTAACCTGGATCGTCCAAGTGTCTTTGGTTAACCTACATAGTCCAAGTGCCTGCAAGGTAACCTATATAGTCCAAGTTCCAGCTATGTAACCTAGATAGTCCAAGGGCCCGCTAGTTAACCTACATAGTCCAAGTGCCCGCTAGGTAAACTAGATAGTCCAAGTGCCCGCTAAGGAACCTACATAGTCCAAGTGCACGCTAGTTAACCCAGATAGTCCAAGTGCCCGCTAGTTAACCTAGATAGTCCAAGTGCCGCTAGGTAACCTACATAGTGCAAGTGTCCCCTAGTTAACCTACATAGTCCAAGTGCCCGCTAGTTAACATAGATAGTCCAAGTGCCCTCTAGGGAACGTACATAGTCCAAGTGCCCGCTAGGTAACCTAGATAGTGCAAGTGCCCGGTAGTTAACCTACATAGTCCAAGTGCCCGCTAGGTAACCTAGATAGTCTAAGGGCCCGCTAGTTAACCTACATAGTCCAAGTGCCCGGTAGTTAACTTACATAGTTCAAGTGTCCGTAAGGAACATATATAGTCCAAGTGCCCGCTAGGGAACATTCAGATTCTAAGTGCCCGCTAGGGAACCTACGTAGTTCAAGTGCCCGCTAGGGAATCTACATAGTCCAAGGGCCCGTTAGTTAACGTAGATAGTCCAAGTGCCGCTAGTTAATCTACATAGTTCAAGGTCCCGCTACTTAACCTACATAGTCCAAGTGCCTGATAGGGAACCTACATAGTCCAAGTGCCCGCAGAGGAACCTACATAGTCCAAGTGCCCGATAGGGAACCTACATATTCCAAGTGCCCGTTAGGGAACCTAGATAGTCCAAGTGCCCGCAGGGAACCTATATAGTCCAAGTGCCCGCTAGGGAACCTGCATTGTGCAAGTGCCCGCTAGTTAACCTAGATAGTCCAAGTGCCCGCTAGTTAACTTACATAGTCCAAGGTCAGCTAGTTAACCTAGATAGTCCAAGTGCCCGCTAGTTAACCTACATAGTCCGAAGTCAGCTAGTTAACCTAGATAGTCCAAGTGCCCGCTAGTTAACCTACATAGTCCAAGAACCCGCTAGTTAACCTAGATAGTCCAAGTGCCCGATAGTTAACCTACATAGTTCTCGGGCTCGCTAGTTAACCTAGATATTCCAAGTGCCCGCTAGTTAACCTAGATCGTCCATGTGTCCGCTAGTTAACCTACATAGTCCAAGTTCCCGTTAGGTAACCTAGATAGTAAAAGTGCCCGCAACGTAACCTACATAGTCCAAGTGCCCGCTAGGTAACCTAGATATTCCAAGTTCCTGTTAACTAACCTAGATAATCCAAGTGCCCGCTAGGTAACCTACATAGTCCAAGTGCCCTTTCGTTAACCTAGATAGTCCAAGTGCCCGCTAGGTAACCTACAGAGTCAAAGGGTCCGCTAGGTAACCTATATAGTCCAAGTGCCCGTTACCTAACCTAGATAGTCCAATTACCCGCTATGCAACATACATAGTCCAAGTGCCCGCTAGTTAACCTACATAGTCCAAGTGCCCACTAGGTAACCTAGATAGTCCAAGTGCCCGCTAGGTAACTTACATAGTCCAAATGCCCGCTAGGCAACCTAGATAGTCCAAGTGCCCGTTCGTTAACCTAGATAGCCAAGTGCCCGCTAGGTAAACTAGACAGTCCAAGTGTCTGCTAGGTAACCTACATAGCCCAAATGCCCGTTCGTTAACCTACATAGTCCAAGGGCCCACTAGTTAACCTAGATCGTCTAAGTGTCCTCTACTTAACCTACATAGTCCAAATGCACGCTAGTTAACCTACATAGTCCAAGTGCCGCTAGGTAACCTACATAGTGCAAGTGTCCCCTAGTTAACCTACATAGTCCAAGTAGCCGGTAGTTGACATAGATAGTCCAAGTGCCCACTAGTTAACATAGATAGTCCAAGTGTCCGCTAGGGAACATACATAGTCCAAGTGCCCGCTAGGTAACCTAGATAGTGCATGTGCCCGGTAGTTAACCTACATAGTCCAAGTGCCCGCTAGGTAACCTAGATAGTCCAAGGGCCCGCTAGTTAACCTACATAGTCCAATTGGCCGGTAGTTTACTTACATAGTCCAAGTGCCCCCTCTGGAACCTACATAGTCCAAGTGCCTGCTAGGGAACCTACATAGTTCAAGTGTCCATAGGGAACACACAGAATCCAAGTGCCCGCTAGGGAATCTACATAGTCCAAGGGCCCGCTAGTTAACGTAGATAGTCCAAGTACCCGCTAGTTAACCTAGATCGTCCAAGTGCACGCTAGTTAACCTACATAGTCCAAGGGCCCGCTAGTTAACCTATATAGTCCAAGTGCCCGCTAGGGAACCTACATAGTCAAAGTGCCCGCTAGGGAACCTACATAGTCCAAGTGCCCGCTAGTTAACCTAGATAGTCCAAGTGCCCGCTAGTTAACCTAGATAGTCCAAGTGCCCGCTAGTTAACCAGGATCATCAAAGTGCCCTCTAGTTAACTTACATAGTCCAAAGGCCTGCTAGTTAACCTACATAGAGTAAGGGCCCTCTAGTTAACCTTGATAGTACAAGTGCCCACTAGTTAACCTACATAGTCCAAGTTCCCGCTAGGTAACCTAGACAGTCCAGGTGACCATTAGGTTACCTACATAGTCCAAGTGCCCGTTCGTTAACCTACATAGTCCAAGTGCCCGCTAGGTAACGTAGATAGCCCAAGTGCCCGCTAGGGAACGTACATAGTCCAAGTGCCCGCTAGGTAACCTAGATAGTCCAAGTGACCGCTAGTTAACCAACATAGTCCAAGTTCCTCCTAGGTAAACTACATAGTCCAAGTGCCCACTAGGTAACCTAGCCTGTCCAATTGCCCCCTAGTTAACCTAGATAGTCCAAGTACCCCATAGGGAACCTACATAGTCCAAGTGCTCGCTAGGGAACCTACATAGTCCAAGTGCTCGCTAGGCAACCTACATAGTCCAAGTGCCCGCTAGGTAACCTAGATAGTCCAATTGCCCGTTAGCTAACCTAGATAGTCGAAGTGTCCGCTAGTTAACCTACATAGTCCAAGTGCCCGTTCGTTAACGTAGATAGGCCAAGTGCCTGCTAGGTAACCTAGACAGTCCAAGTGCCCACTAGGTTACCTACATAGTCCAAGTGCACGTTCGTTAACCTAGATAGTCAAAGTGCCTGCTAGGTAACCTAAATAGTACAAGTGCACGCTAGGGAACCTACATAGTCCAAGTGCCCGCTAGGTAACCTAGATAGTCCAATTGCCCGTTAGCTAACCTAGATAGTCGAAGTGTCCGCTAGTTAACCTACATAGTCCAAGTGCCCGTTCGTTAACGTAGATAGGCCAAGTGCCTGCTAGGTAACCTAGACAGTCCAAGTGCCCGCTATCTTACCTACATAGTCCAAGTGCACGTTCGTTAACCTAGATAGTCCAAGTGCCCGCTGGTAATCTACATCGTACAAGGGCCCGCTAGGTAACCTTGATAGTCCAAGTGCCTTCTAGTTAACCTACATAGTTCATGTGCTCGCTAGGTAACCTACAAAGTCCAAGTGCCCACTAGGTAACCTAAGTAATCCAAATGCCCGCTAGGGAAACTACATAGTCCAAGTGCCCGCTAGTTAACCTCGATAGTCCAAGTGCCCGCTAGTAAACCTAGATAGTCCAAGGGCCCGCTAGTTAATCTAGATAGTCCTAGTGCCCGCGAGTTAACCTAGATAGTCCAAGTGCCCGCTAGTTAACCTAGATCGTCTAAAGGCCCGCTGGTTAACCTAGATAATCCAAGTGCCCGCTAGTTAACTTACATATTCCAAGGGCCCTCTAGTTAACCTAGATAGTCCAAGTGCCCGCTAGGGGACGTACATAGAACAAGTGCCCGCTAGGTAACCTAGATAGTCCAAGTGCCCGCTAGGGTATGTACATAGTTCAAGTGCCCGCTAGGTAACCTAGATTGTCCAAGTGTGCGCTAGTTAACCTACATAGTCCAAGTGCCCGCTAGGTAACCTAGATAGTCCAAGGTCCTGCTAGATAACCTACATAGTCCAATGCCCGATAGAGAACCTACAAAGTCCACGTGCCCGCTGAGGAACCTATATTGTCCAAGTCCCCGATAGGGAACCTACATATTCCAAGTGCCCGTTAGGGAACCTAGATAGTCCAAGTGCCCGTAGGGAACCTACATAGTCAAAGTGCCCGCTAGGGAATCTGCATTGTAAAAGTGCTCGCTAATTAACCTAGATAGTCCAAGTGCCCGCTAGTTAACCTAGATAGTCGAAGTGCCCGCTAGGGAACCTACATTGTTAAAGTGCCCGCTAGGGAGCCTGCATTGTGCAAGTGCCCGCTAGTTAACCTAGATAGTCCAAGTGCCCGCTAGTTAACCTAGATTGTCGAAGTTCCCGATAGTTAACCTACATAGTCCAAGGTCAGCTAGTTAACCTAGATAGTCCAAGTGCCCGCTAGTTAAACTACATAGTCCAAGAACCTGCTAGTTAACCTAGATAGTCCAAGTGCCCGCTAGTTAACCTACATAGTCCAAGGGCCTGCTAGTTAACCTAGATATTCCAAGTTCCTGTTATCTAAACTAGATAATCCAAGTGCCCACTAGGTAACCTACATAGTCCAAGTGCCCTTTCGTTAACCTAGATAGTCCAAGTGCCCGCTAGGTAACCTACATAGTCCAAGTTCCCGCTAGGTAACCTAGATAGTCCAAGTGCCCGTTACCTAACCTAGATAATCCAATTGCCCGCTATGCAACATACATAGTCCAAGTGCCCATTCGTTAACCTAGAAGTCCAAGTGCCCGTTAGGTAACCTACATAGTCCAAATGCCCGTTCGGCAACCTAGATAGTCCAAGTGCCCGCTAATTAACCTACATAGTCCAAGTGCCCGCTAGGTAACCTAGATAGTGCAAGTGCCCGCTAGGTAACCTACATACTCCAAGTGCCCGCTAGTTAACCTAGATAGTCCAAGTGCCCGTTCGTTAACCTAGATAGTCCAAGTGCCCGCTAGGTCACCTAGACAGTCCAAGTGCCTGCTAGGTAACTTACATTGTCCAAATGCCCCTTCGTTAACCTACATAGTCCAAGGGCCCATTATTTAACCTAGATCGTCCAAGTGTCTTTGGTTAACCTACATAGTCCAACTGCCCGCAAGGTAACCTATATAGTCCAAGTTCCAGCTATGTAACCTAGAGAGTCCAAGGGCCCGCTAGTTAACCTACATAGTCCAAGTGCCCGCTAGGTAAACTAGATAGTCCAAGTGCCCGCTAAGGAACCTACATAGTCCAAGTGCACGCTAGTTAACCCAGATAGTCCAAGTGCCCGCTAGTTAACCTAGATAGTCCAAGTGCCGCTGGGTAACCTACATAGTGCAAGTGTCCACTAGTTAACGTACATAGTCCAAGTTCCCGCTAGGTAACCTAGATAGTGCAAGTGCTGGGAGTTAAACTACATAGTCCAAGTGCCCGCTAGGTAACCTAGATAGTCTAAGGGCCCGCTAGTTAACCTACATAGTCCAAGTGCCCGGTAGTTAACTTACATAGTTCAAGTGTCCGTAAGGAACATATATAGTCCAAGTGCCCGCTAGGGAATATACAGAGTCTAAGTGCCCGCTAGGGAACCTATGTAGTCCAAGTGCCCGCTGGGAATCTACATAGTACAAGGGCCCGCTAGTTAACGTAGATAGTCCAAGTGCCGCTAGTTAATCTACATAGTTCAAGGGCCCGCTAGTTAACCTACATAGTCCAAGTGCCTGATAGGGAACCTACATAGTCCAAGTGCCCGCAGAGGAACCTACATAGTCCAAGTGCCCGATAGGGAACCTACATATTCCAAGTGCCCGTTAGGGAACCTAGATAGTCCAAGTGCCCGCTAGGGAACCTACATAGTCAAAGTGCCCGCTAGGAAACCTGCATTGTGCAAGTGCCCGCTAGTTAACCTAGATAATCCAAGTGCCCGCTAGTTAACTTACATAGTCCAAGGTCAGCTAGTTAACCTAGATAGTCCAAGTGCCCGCTAGTTAACCTACATAGTCCAAGGTCAGCTAGTTAACCTAGATAGTCCACGTGCCCGCTAGTTAACCTACATAGTCCAAGAACCCGCTAGTTAACCTACATAGTCAATGTGCCCGCTAGGGAACCTGCATTGTAAAAGTGCCCGCTAATTAACCTAGATTGTCGAAGTGCCCGCTAGGGAACCTACATAGTCCAAGTGCCCGCTAGGTAACCTAGTTATTCCAAGTTCCTGTTAGCTAACCTAGATAATCGAAGTGCCCGCTAGGTAACCTACATAGTCCAAGTGCCCGCTAGGTAACCTACATAGTCAAAGGGTCCACTAGGTAACTTATATAGTCCAAGTGCCCGTTACCTAACCTAGATAGTCCAATTGCCAGCTATGCAACATACATAGTCCAAGTACCCGCTAGTTAACCTACATAGTCCAAGTGTCCGCTAGGTAACCTAGATAGTCCAAGTGCCCGCTAGGTAACTTACATATTCCAAATGCCCGCTAGGCAACCTAGATAGTCCAAGTGCCCGTTCGTTAACCTAGATAGCCAAGTGCCCGCTAGGTAACCTAGACAGTCCAAGTGTCTGCTAGGTAACCTACATAGTCCAAATGCCCGTTCGTTAACCTACATAGTCCAAGGGCCCACTAGTTAACCTAGATCGTCTAAGTGTCCTCTACTTAACCTACATAGTCCAAATGCACGCTAGTTAACCTACAAGTACAAGTGCCGCTAGGTAACCTACATATTGCAAGTGTCCCCTAGTTAACCTACATAATCCAAGTGGCCGGTAGTTAACATAGATAGTCCAAGTGCCCACTAGTTAACATAGATAGTCCAAGTGCCCGCTAGGTAACCTAGATAGTGCATGTGCCCGGTAGTTAACCTACATAGTCCAAGTGCCCGCTAGGTAACCTAGATAGTCCAAGGGCCCGCTAGTTAACCTACATAGTCCAAGGGCCCGCTAGTTAACGTAGATAGTCCAAGTACTCGCTAGTTAACCTAGATCGTCCAAGTGCACGCTAGTTAACCTACAGTCCAAGGGCCCGCTAGTTAACCTATATAGTCCAAGTGCCCGCTAGGCAACCTACAGAGTCCAAGTGCCGGCTAGTTAACCTAGATAGTCCAAGTGCCCGCTAGTTAACCTAGATAGTCCAAGTGCCCGCTAGTTAACCAGGATCATCAAAGGGCCCTCTAGTTAACTTACATAGTCCAAAGGCCTGCTAGTTAACCTACATAGAGCAAGGGCCCGCTAGTTAACCTTGATAGTCCAAGTACCCGCTAGTTAACCTACATAGTCCAAGTTCCCGCTAGGTAACCTAGACAGTCCAAGTGACCATTAGGTTACCTACATAGTCCAAGTGCCCGTTCGTTAACCTACATAGTCCAAGTGCCCGCTAGGTAACGTAGATAGCCCAAGTGCCCGCTAGGGAAAGTACATAGTCCAAGTGCCCGCTAGGTAACCTAGATAGTCCAAGTGCCCGCTAGTTTATCAACATAGTCCAAGTGCCTCCTAGGTAAACTACATAGTCCAAGTGCCCACTAGGTAACCTAGACTGTCCAATTGCCCCCTAGTTAACCTAGACAGTCCAAGTACCCCATAGGGAACCTACATAGTCCAAGTGCTCGCTAGGGAACCTACATAGTCCAAGTGCTCTCTAGGCAACCTACATAGTCCAAGTGCCCGCTAGGTAACCTAGATAGTCCAATTGCCCGTTAGCTAACCTAGATAGTCGAAGTGTCCGCTAGTTAACCTACATAGTCCAAGTGCCCGTACGTTAACGTAGATAGGCCAAGTGCCTGCTAGGTAACCTAGACAGTCCAAGTGCCCGCTAGGTTACCTACATAGTCCAAGTGCACGTTCGTTAACCTAGATAGTCCAAGTGCCCGCTGGTAACCTACCTAGTACAAAGGCCCGCTAGGTAACCTTGATAGTCCAAGTGCCTTCTAGTTAACCTAGATAGTCCAATTGCCCGTTAGCTAACCTAGATAGTCGAAGTGTCCGCTAGTTAACCTACATAGTCCAAGTGCCCGCTAGTTAACCTAGATAGTCGAAGTGTCCGCTAGTAAACCTACATAGTCCAAGGGCCCGCTAGTTAATCTAGATAGTCCAAGTGCCCGCGAGTTAACCTAGATAGTCCAAGTGCCCGCTAGTTAACCTAGATCGTCTAAGGGCCCGCTGGTTAACCTAGATAATCCAGCTGCCCGCTAGTTAACTTACATAGTCCAAGGGCCCTCTAGTTAACCTAGATAGTCCAAGTGCCCGCTAGGGGACGTACATAGAACAAGTGCCCGCTAGGTAACCTAGATAGTCCAAGTGCCCGCTAGGGTATGTACATAGTTCAAGTGCCCGCTAGGTAACCTAGATTGTCCAAGTGTGCGCTAGTTAACCTACATAGTCCAAGTGCCCGCTAGGTAACCTAGATAGTCCAAGGTCCTGCTAGATAAACTACATAGTCCAATGCCCCATAGGGAACCTACAAAGTCCACGTGCCCGCTGAGGAACCTATATAGTCCAAGTCCCCGATAGGGAACCTACATATTCCAAGTGATCGTTAGGGAACCTAGATAGTCCAAGTGCCCGTAGGGAACCTATATAGTCCAAGTGCCCTCTAGGGAACCTACATAGTCAAAGTGCCCGCTAGGGAACCTGCATTGTAAAAGTGCTCGCTAATTAACCTAGATAGTCCAAGTGCCCGCTAGTTAACCTAGATAGTCGAAGTACCCGCTAGGGAACCTACATTGTTAAAGTGCCCGCTAGGGATTCTCCATTGTGCAAGTGCCCGCTAGTTAACCTAGATAGTCCAAGTGCCCGCTAGTTAACCTAGATTGTCGAAGTGCCCGATAGTTAACCTACATAGTCCAAGGTCAGCTAGTTAACCTAGATAGTCCAAGTGCCCGCTAGTTAAACTACATAGTCCAAGAACCTGCTAGTTAACCTAGATAGTCCAAGTGCCCGCTAGTTAACCTACATAGTCCAAGGGCCTGCTAGTTAACCTCGATATTCCAAGTTCCTGTTATCTAACCTAGATAATCCAAGT
The DNA here is from genome assembly GCF_050624435.1 of Tenrec ecaudatus. Lineage (NCBI taxonomy): Eukaryota > Metazoa > Chordata > Mammalia > Afrosoricida > Tenrecidae > Tenrec > Tenrec ecaudatus. The sequence goes on from NW_027457815.1 coordinate 27,465, forward strand.
GCCCGCTAGGTAACCTACATAGTCCAAGGGCCCGCTAGGTAACCTATATAGTCCAAGTGCCCGCTAAGAAACCAAGATAGTCCAAGTGCCCGTTAGGTAACCTAGATAGTCCAAGTGCCCGCTAGGTAACCTACATAGTCCAAGTTCCCGCTAGGTAACCTAGATAGTCCAAGTGCCCGTTACCTAACCTATATAATCCAATTGCCCGCTATGCAGCATACATAGTCCAAGTGCCCATTCGTTAACCTAGAAGTCCAAGTGCCCGTTAGGTCACCTACATAGTCCAAATGCCCGTTCGGTAACCTAGATAGTCCAAGTGCCCGCTAATTAACTTACATAGTCCAAGTGCCCGCTAGGTAACCTAGATAGTGCAAGTGCCCGCTAGGTAACCTACATAGTCCATGTGCCCGCTAGTTAACCTACATAGTCCAAGTGCCCGTTCGTTAACCTAGATAGTCCAAGTGCCCGCTAGGTAACCTAGACAGTCCAAGTGCCTGCTAGGTAACTTACATAGTCCAAATGCCCGTTCGTTAACCTACATAGCCCAAGGCCCACTATTTAATCTAGATCGTCCAAGTGTCTTTGGTTAACCTACATAGTCCAAGTGCCCGCAAGGTAACCTATATAGTCCAAGTTCCAGCTATGTAACCTAGATAGTCCAAGGGCCCGCTAGTTAACCTAAATAGTCCAAGTGCCCGCTAAGGAACCTACATAGTCCAAGTGCACGCTAAGGAACCTACATAGTCCAAGTGCACGCTAGTTAACCCAGATAGTCCCAGTGCCCGCTAGTTAAACTAGATAGTCCAAGTGCCGCTGGGTAACCTACATAGTGCAAGTGTCCCCTAGTTAACGTACATAGTCCAAGTGCCCGCTAGGTAACCTAGATAGTGCAAGTGCTGGGAGTTAAACTACATAGTCCACGTGCCCGCTAGGGAATATACAGAGTCTAACTGCCCGCTAGAGAACCTATGTAGTCCAAGTGCCCGCTAGGGAATCTACATAGTACAAGGGCCCGCTAGTTAACGTAGATAGTCCAAGTGCCGCTAGTTAATCTACATAGTTCAAGGGCCCGCTAGTTAACCTACATAGTCCAAGTGCCTGATAGGGAACCTACATAGTCCAAGTGCCCGCAGAGGAACCTACATAGTCCAAGTGCCCGATAGGGAACCTACATATTCCAAGTGCCCGTTAGGGAACCTAGATAGTCCAAGTGCCCGCTAGGGAACCTACATAGTCAAAGTGCCCGCTAGGAAACCTGCATTGTGCAAGTGCCCGCTAGTTAACCTAGATAATCCAAGTGCCCGCTAGTTAACTTACATAGTCCAAGGTCAGCTAGTTAACCTAGATAGTCCAAGTGCCCGCTAGTTAACCTACATAGTCCAAGGTCAGCTAGTTAACCTAGATAGTCGAAGTACCCGCTAGGGAACCTACATTGTTAAAGTGCCCGCTAGGGATCGGGAATTGTGCAAGTGCCCGCTAGTTAACCTAGATAGTCCAAGTGCCCGCTAGTTAACCTAGATTGTCGAAGTGCCCGATAGTTAACCTACATAGTCCAAGGTCAACTAGTTAACCTAGATAGTCCAAGTGCCCGCTAGTTAAACTACATAGTCCAAGAACCTGCTAGTTAACCTAGATAGTCCAAGTGCCCGCTAGTTAACCTACATAGTCCAAGGGCCTGCTAGTTAACCTAGATATTCCAAGTTCCTGTTATCTAACCTAGATAATCCAAGTGCCCGCTAGGTAACCTACATAGTCCAAGTGCCCTTTCGTTAACCTAGATAATCCAAGTGCCCGCTAGGTAACCTACATAGTCCAAGGGCCCGCTACGTAACCTAGATAGTCCAAGTGCCCGCTAAGAAACCAAGATAGTCCAAGTGCCCGTTAGGTAACCTAGATAGTCCAAGTGCCCGCTAGGTAACCTACATAGTCCAAGTTCCCGCTAGGTAACCTAGATAGTCCAAGTGCCCGTTACCTAACCTAGATAATCCAATTGCCCGCTATGCAACATACATAGTCCAAGTGCCCATTCGTTAACCTAGAAGTCCAAGTGCCCGTTAGGTAACCTACATAGTCCAAATGCCCGTTCGGTAACCTAGATAGTCCAAGTGCCCGCTAATTAACCTACATAGTCCAAGTGCCCGCTAGGTAACCTAGATAGTGCAATTGCCCGCTAGGTAACCTACATAGTCCAAGTGCCCGCTAGTTAACCTAGATAGTCCAAGTGCCCGTTCGTTAACCTAGATAGTCCAAGTGCCCGCTAGGTCACCTAGACAGTCCAAGTGCCTGCTAGGTAACTTACATTGTCCAAATGCCCCTTCGTTAACCTACATAGCCCAAGGCCCACTATTTAACCTAGATCGTCCAAGTGTCTTTGGTTAACCTACATAGTCCAAGTGCCCGCAAGGTAACCTATATAGTCCAAGTTCCAGCTATGTAACCTAGATAGTCCAAGGGCCCGCTAGTTAACCTACATAGTCCAAGTGCCCGCTAGGTAAACTAGATAGTCCAAGTGCCCGCTAAGGAAGCTACATAGTCCAAGTGCACGCTAGTTAACCCAGATAGTCCAAGTGCCCGCTAGTTAACCTAGATAGTCCAAGTGCCGCTGGGTAACCTACATAGTGCAAGTGTCCCCTAGTTAACGTACATAGTCCAAGTGCCCGCTAGGTAACCTAGATAGTGCAAGTGCTGGGAGTTAAACTACATAGTCCAAGTGCCCGCTAGGGAATATACAGAGTCTAACTGCCCGCTAGGGAACCTATGTAGTCCAAGTGCCCGCTAGGGAATCTACATAGTACAAGGGCCCGCTAGTTAACGTAGATAGTCCAAGTGCCGCTAGTTAATCTACATAGTTCAAGGGCCCGCTAGTTAACCTACATAGTCCAAGTGCCTGATAGGTAACCTACATAGTCCAAGTGCCCGCAGAGGAACCTACATAGTCCAAGTGCCCGATAGGGAACCTACATATTCCAAGTGCCCGTTAGGGAACCTAGATAGTCCAAGTGCCCGCTAGGGAACCTACATAGTCAAAGTGCCCGCTAGGAAACCTGCATTGTGCAAGTGCCCGCTAGTTAACCTAGATAATCCAAGTGCCCTCTAGTTAACTTACATAGTCCAAGGTCAGCTAGTTAACCTAGATAGTCCAAGTGCCCGCTAGTTAACCTACATAGTCCAAGGTCAGCTAGTTAACCTAGATAGTCCACGTGCCCGCTAGTTAACCTACATAGTCTAAGAACCCGCTAGTTAACCTACATAGTCAATGTGTCCGCTAGGGAACCTGCATTGTAAAAGTGCCCGCTAATTAACCTAGATAGTCCAAGTGCCCGCTAGTTAACATAGATAGTCCAAGTGCCCGCTAGGGAACATACATAATCCAAGTGCCCGCTAGGTAACCTAGATAGTGCATGTGCCCGGTAGTTAACTTACATCGTCCAAGTGCCCGCTAGGTAACTTAGATAGTCCAAGGGCCCGCAAGTTAACCTACATAGTCCAAGTGCCCGGTAGTTAACTTACATAGTCCAAGTGCCCCCTCTGCAACCTACATAGTCCAAGTGCCTGCTAGGGAACCTACATAGTTCAAATGTCTGTAGGGAACATACAGAATCCAAGTTTCCGCGAGGGAATCTACATAGTCCAAGGGCCCGCTAGTTAACGTAGATAGTCCAAGTACCCGCTAGTTAACCTAGATCGTCCAAGTGCACGCTAGTTAACCTACATAGTAGTTAACCTATATAGTCCAAGTGCCCGCTAGGGAACCTCTATAGTCCAAGTGCCCGCTAGGGAACCTACATAGTCCAAGTGCCCGCTAGGGAACCTACATAGTCCAAGTGCCCGCTAGTTAACCTAGATAATCCAAGTGCCCGCTAGTTAACCTAGATAGTCTAAGTGCCCGCTAGGGGACGTACATAGTCCAAGTGCCCGCTAGGTAACCTAGATAGTCCAAGTGCCCGCTAGGGTATGTACATAGTTTAAGTGCCCGCTAGGTAACCTAGATTGTCCAAGTGTGCGCTAGTTAACCTACATAGTCCAAGTGCCCGCTAGGTAACCTAGATAATCCAAGGTCCTGCTAGTTAACCTACATAGTCCAATGCCCGATAGGGAACCTACAAAGTCCAAGTGCCCGCTGAGGAACCTATATAGTCCAAGTGCCCGATAGGGAACCTACATATTCCAAGTGCCCGTTAGGGAACCTAGATAGTCCAAGTGCCCGTAGGGAACCTATATAGTGCAAGTGCCCTCTAGGGAACCTAAATAGTCAAAGTGCCCGCTAGGGAACCTGCATTGTACATGTGCCCGCTAGTTAACCTAGATAGTCCAAGTGCCGCTAGGTAACCTACATAGTGCAAGTGTCCTATAGTTAACGTACATAGTCCAAGTGCCCGCTATTTAACATAGATAGTCCAAGTGCCCTCTAGGGAACGTACATAGTCCAAGTGCCCGCTAGGTAACCTAGATAGTGCAAGTGCCCGGTAGTTAACCTACATAGTCCAAGTGCCCGCTAGGTAACCTAGATAGTCTACGGGCCCGCTAGTTAACCTACATAGTCCAAGTGCCCGGTAGTTAACTTACATAGTTCAAGTGTCCATAAGGAACATATATAGTCCAAGTGCCCGCTAGGGAACATACAGAGTCTAAGTGCCCGCTAGGGTACCTATGTAGTCCAAGTGCCCGCTCGGAAATCTACATAGTCCAAGGGCCCGCTAGTTAACGTAGATAGTCCAATTGCCGCTAGTTAATCTACATAGTTCAAGGGCCTGCTAGTTAACCTACATAGTCCAAGAACCCGCTAGTTAACCTAGATAGTCCAAGTGTCCGCTAGTTAACCTACATAGTCCTAGGGCCCGCTAGTTAACCTAGATATTCCAAGTGCCCGCTAGTTAACCTAGATCGTCCAAGTGTCCGCTAGTTAACCTACATAGTCCAAGTTCCCGTTAGGTAACCTAGATAGTCCAAGTGCCCGCTAGGTAACCTACATAGTCAAAGGGTCCGCTAGGTAACCTATATAGTCCAAGTGCCCGTTACCTAACTTAGATAGTCCAATTGCCCGCTATGCAACATACATAGTCCAAGTACCCGCTAGTTAAACTACATAGTCCAAGTGCCCGCTAGGTAACCTAGATAGTCCAAGTGCCCGCTAGGTAACTTACATAGTCCAAATGCCCGCTAGGCAACCTAGATAGTCCAAGTGCCCGTTCGTTAAGCTAGATAGCCAAGTGCCCGCTAGGTAAGCTAGACAGTCCAAGTGTCTTCTAGGTAACCTACATAGTCCAAATGCCCGTTCGTTAACCTACATAGTCCAAGGGCCCACTAGTTAACCTAGATCGTCTAAGTGTCCTCTACTTAACCTACATAGTCCATATGCACGATAGTTAACCTACATAGTCCAAGTGCTGCTAGGTAACCTACATAGTGCAAGTGTCCCCTAGTTAACCTACATAGTCCAAGTGGCCGGTAGTTAACATAGATAGTCCAAGTGCCCACTAGTTAACATAGATAGTCCAAGTGCCCGCTAGGTAACCTAGATAGTGCATGTGCCCGGTACTTAACCTACATAGTCCAAGTGCCTGCTAGGTAACCTAGATAGTCCAAGGGCCCGCTAGTTAACCTATATAGTCCAAGTGCCCGGTAGTTAACTTACATAGTCCAAGTGCCCCCTCTGGGACCTACATAGTCCAAGTGCCTGCTAGGGAACCTACATAGTTCAAGTGTCCGTTGGGAACATACAGAATCCAAGTTCCCGCTAGGGAATCTACATAGTCCAAGGGCCCGCTAGTTAACGTAGATAGTCCAAGTACCCGCTAGTTAACCTAGATCGTCCAAGTGCACGCTACTTAACCTACATAGTAGTTAACCTATATAGTCCAAGTGCCCGCTAGGGAACCTTCATAGTCCAAGTGCCCGCTAGGGAACCTACATAGTCCAAGTGCCCGCTAGTTAACCTAGATAATCCAAGTGCCCGCTAGTTAACCTAGATAGTCTAAGTGCCCGCTAGGGGACGTACATAGTCCAAGTGCCCGCTAGGTAACCTAGATAGTCCAAGTGCCCGCTAGGGTATGTACATAGTTCAAGTGCCCGCTAGGTAACCTAGATAGTCCAAAGTCCTGCTAGTTAACCTACATAGTCCAATGCCCGATAGGGAACCTACAAAGTCCAAGTGCCCGCTGAGGAACCTATATAGTCCATGTGCCCGATAGGGAACCTACATATTCCAAGTGCCCGTTAGGGAACCTAGATAGTCCAAGTGCCCGTAGGGAACCTATATAGTCCAAGTGTCCTCTAGGGAACCTAAATAGTCAAAGTGCCCGCTAGGGAACCTGCATTGTACAAGTGCCCGCTAGTTAACCTAGATAGTCCAAGTGCCGCTAGGTAACCTACATAGTGCAAGTGTCCCATAGTTAACGTACATAGTCCAAGTGCCTGCTATTTAACATAGATAGTCCAAGTGCCCTCTAGGGAACGTACATAGTCCAAGTGCCCGCTAGGTAACCTAGATAGTGCAAGTGCCCGGTAGTTAACCTACATAGTCCAAGTGCCCGCTAGGTAACCTAGATAGTCTACGGGCCCGCTAGTTAACCTACATAGTCCAAGTGCCCGGTAGTTAACTTACATATTTCAAGTGTCCATAAGGAACATATATAGTCCAAGTGCCCGCTAGGGAACATACAGAGTCTAAGTGCCCGCTAGGGTACCTATGTAGTCCAAGTGCCCGCTCGGGAATCTACATAGTCCAAGGGCCCGCTAGTTAACGTAGATAGTCCAATTGCCGCTAGTTAATCTACATAGTTCAAGGGCCCGCTAGTTAACCTACATAGTCCCAGTGCCTGATAGGGAACCTACATAGTCCAAGTGCCCGCAGAGGAACCTACATAGTCCAAGTGCCCGATAGGGAACCTACATATTCCAAGTGCCCGTTAGGGAAACTAGATAGTCCAAGTGCCCGCAGGGAACCTATATAGTCCAAGTGCCCGCTAGGGAACCTACATATTCAAAGTGCCCGCTAGGGAACCTGCATTGTGCAAGTGCCCGCTAGTTAACCTAGATAGTCCAAGTGCCCGCTAGTTAACTTACATAGTCCAAGGTCAGCTAGTTAACCTAGATAGTCAAAGTGCCCGCTAGTTAACCTACATAGTCCAAGGTCAGCTAGTTAACCTAGATAGTCCAAGTGCCCGCTAGTTAACCTACATAGTCCAAGAACCCGCTAGTTAACCTAGATAGTCCAAGTGCCCGCTAGTTAACCTACATAGTCCTAGGGCCCGCTAGTTAACCTAGATATTCCAAGTGCCCGCTAGTTAACCTAGATCGTCCAAGTGTCCGCTAGTTAACCTACATAGTCCAAGTTCCCGTTAGGTAACCTAGATAGTCCAAGTGCCCGCTAGGTAACCTACATAGTCAAAGGGTCCGCTAGGTAACCTATATAGTCCAAGTGCCCGTTACCTAACTTAGATAGTCCAATTGCCCGCTATGCAACATACATAGTCCAAGTACCCGCTAGTTAAACTACATAGTCCAAGTGCCCGCTAGTTAACCTAGATAGTCCAAGTGCCCGCTAGGTAACTTACATAGTCCAAATGCCCGCTAGGCAACCTAGATAGTCCAAGTGCCCGTTCGTTAAGCTAGATAGCCAAGTGCCCGCTAGGTAAGCTAGACAGTCCAAGTGTCTTCTAGGTAACCTACATAGTCCAAATGCCCGTTCGTTAACCTACATAGTCCAAGGGCCCACTAGTTAACCTAGATCGTCTAAGTGTCCTCTACTTAACCTACATAGTCCATATGCACGATAGTTAACCTACATAGTCCAAGTGCTGCTAGGTAACCTACATAGTGCAAGTGTCCCCTAGTTAACCTACATAGTCCAAGTGGCCGGTAGTTAACATAGATAGTCCAAGTGCCCACTAGTTAACATAGATAGTCCAAGTGCCCGCTAGGTAACCTAGATAATGCATGTGCCCGTTACTTAACCTACATAGTCCAAGTGCCTGCTAGGTAACCTAGATAGTCCAAGGGCCCGCTAGTTAACCTATATAGTCCAAGTGCCCGGTAGTTAACTTACATAGTCCAAGTGCCCCCTCTGGAACCTACATAGTCCAAGTGCCTGCTAGGGAACCTACATAGTTCAAGTGTCCGTTGGGAACATACAGAATCCAAGTGCCCGCTAGGGAATCTACATAGTCCAAGGGCCCGCTAGTTAACGTAGATAGTCCAAGTACTCGCTAGTTAACCTAGATCGTCCAAGTGCACGCTAGTTAACCTACATAGTCCAAGGGCCCGCTAGTTAACCTATATAGTCCAAGTGCCCGCTAGGGAACCTACATAGTCCAAGTTCCCGCTAGGTAACCTATATAGTCCAAGTGCCCGTTACCTAACCTTGATAATCCAATTGCCCGCTATGCAACATACATAGTCCAAGTGCCCATTCGTTAACCTAGAAGTCCAAGTGCCCTCTAGGCAACCTACATAGTCCAAATGCCCGTTCGGTAACCTAGATAGTCCAAGTGCCCGCTAATTAACCTACATAGTCCAAGTGCCCGCTAGGTAACCTAGATAGTGCAAGTGCCCGCTAGGTAACCTACAAAGTCCAAGTGCCCGAATGTATAAGGGTGCTTTGCTCAATTGATGTATGTACAGATTGTGATTAGAGCCTTATGAGCCCCTATAAAATGATTAAAATAAATAAATAAAGAATGAAAAAAAAAAAAAAGAAATGTATTGGCCTTAGGGGAGGGGCAAAGTGGGCTGGATTGAGAAAGTCTGTGGCATCCAGTTCTGACTTGACTTTTGGATCCAGAATCTTTCAGGAGTCATGGCCTTGCCCTCCAGCCAGAACTTCCAATAACCGTCTTCTCAGAGCCTTGTTAAATTCTCATAATACGTTACACCTGCCATCCTGTGAGCAGCTACCAAACCCAGGCACTTTTTTCTTTCTTTCTTTTTTTTTTTAACAGGAACAATAAAGTTTATTGAACCGTAGCTTAGTACAGGCGCTGGGGTTTCCCCACGGTGCTCTTAATGTACAAAGCACGGATATTCTGCCAATTCTTCTTCAGCAGCGAAACCAAAAAGTTGACAGCCAAGTGGATGTTGTACACGAGTTCATCATCTGTCATCTTCACATGGCCAACTGCCACTGCCAGACACAGCACCTTCTTCATCTGGAACTTGAAGGTGGACTTCACCTCGTCGACCTTGGCCACCATGTTCTCATTGTGGGTCAGCAGGGAAGGGAATTTCCCGGCCTTGTTCAGGCCCGGGCCCAGAATTCGAGGAATCTGCTTGATCAGGGTCTCTGAGGCCAAAAAGGCATCATACTTCTTGGCCAGCTTTTTGACCAACTTCTTATTCTTGTTGAGCTTCTTGAGCGCCTCGATGTCCATGTGAGGGATCTCCACGGCCTTCGCTTGTCGCAGTGCTGCTGGTCCCCAAGGATACACACTGAGAACTTGGGGCGCGGGGTGGACTTAAGCCTGACGGTGCCAGAGAAGCGTTTGTCCTTCTGAGGGTCGTAGTTCTTCAGGCTGCTCTGCAGCTCCACCGTCTCCAAAAACTTCCGGCGCTTGCGCTGGTTCCTGTGCAGGACTTCCCGCACCGCCTCGTAGAGGGTGTCGCGAGAGACTTTGGTACTCATGGTTCCTAGCGCTGCGGCAACCGGAAAAGAGACCCAGGCACCTTTTTCAAAGACAAGCTCGCTCTCTCTACCCTTAAGAGCAGGTAGTTTTTGGATGATGGATATGAGATACCACAGAAGGCAAATCTGTAATCTTCCATGATGCCCAAAACATGCTGTCACAACCAGGACCCATGACAATCCCTCAGTTTCCTAAATTGCTTCACTGTTGCTTTTTAATTAATATATGACATTAACTTGTCATATATTGATAACAGGGATGACCCTGAACTAGATGAATAAATTAAAGCTCTCCTCATCCTGTGCTTTTATATGAATGTGTTAATTATTTTTGTCATTAGGGAGAATGATGGAGGGATGGAGCAATACCAAACGGAGTTTGACAAAGTGTTGTGTTTGCTGCGGGAAACATGGTGCGTGTCAGATACAATCCGTCACCCAGTGAGTCTGCAATTAACACCAAGGGACCAAGGTAGGATTCCCGGTAATAAATAGCCTTCCTCCCAGATGCTAGTGGAGACCCAGCAGGACCCACTGTTGTGTTGTAGCAGTTGTACACGGGACCTTATGGGAGACAGAGCTGGTGTTTGAAATGAGTTTTGTTTGTCCCCAGTTGGCTCAGATTTGTTTTTTAGATAGCATAATCACTAACATTTAAACACAGGGTGATGTCACGTAACAATCTGCAGCTTCTGAGAAATGGAGAGGCCCGACTTTGCTGGTTGACAATGCACCTCTGGAAGACAAGGGGGACCACAGAGGGACTGGGGGGGGGGCAGGCAGATGTGGTGATCGGAGTTTGGAATCCTTGTTTTCCACGTAGAGGTGGCAAGGAGTTCAAGGGTTCAGAAATTGAGGAGGGAAGTTCCAGAAGACAAGTCTGTGTGGTCCATAATAAACCAATATAGGGGTTGAGATTTCAATCCGTTGGCTATTTATTTTGTGCCTGGTAGCCAACAACCAGTCCAGAATTCCTGACCTCGCCGACCGTGTGAAACAAGGACCATTCCAGAATTACATAGAAGCAAGCATGGAAGCAAGGGCATCCACCACCCCGAATGCGTAGGGGTCAGGAACCAAGTGCTTTCTGTAGAACAGCCCCAGAAGGCAGACCTTTGGCTGGAAAACCTGTTAGGGAGCTAGCATAGGGACTGGCAGGCCCATTACACAAGCTCAGAGGTATGAGCTACCGGCTCATGAAGTAGAGGCTCACTGCATGCTCAGAAGTTCAGGTTTCCAGCCAGCAGGGGGAGCTACGCCTGTACCTGCATTGGCTCACCTAGGCCAAGTGAATTCAATTCAACAATACAGCCAATGAGGTCGAACTACGTCATCGACCACGCCTCCCTAACCGCTCATAAAACTCAAGAGGATCCCAAACCAGGCCTCGGCGTGAGCTGTTTCTGGGTGGAGCCACGGACCGAGGCACACCTGCCCCAGGTGAGGTCCAACAGAAGCGGTGCTGTGTGACTGGAAGCTATGAGGTAAGCCGGCCCCAGGAGTGGGCCTTCCCATGCTGGTCTCACGGGTTGTGGGCCCCTCTGGGCTCCTTTCACCTCACCACCCTTGGGAGAATTGTTGGGTTGAGTTCACCTGGCCTAGGTGAGCCAATCCAAGTGGCGCCCCACCCAATACGGTGGAGGCCCCTGGGGACGCTTGTAGCGTATTGCCGCAGCCCCAGCCTTTTGTGTCGGTCTTTGCGCCATTTCTTGCTGGTGTCAGTCTTTGCGCCGTTTCCTGCTGGTGTCGGTCTTTGCGCCGTTTCTTGCTGGTGTTGGTCTTTGCGCCGTTTCTTGCTGGTGTCGGTCTTTGCGCCGTTTCTTGCTGGTGTCGGACTTTGGGCCATTTCTTGCTGGTGTCGGTCTTTGCGCCGTTTCTTGCTGGTGTCGGTCTTTGCGCCGTTTCTTGCTGGTGTCGGTCTTTGCGCCGTTCCTTGCTGGTGTGCGGGACTTGATGTGCCTCTCTGTGCCTGCCTTCCCGGGCTGCATTTGGGAGGGGGCTGGGACGCTGCTGCCTGGAGGCTGGGAGTATTTTGACTCCCAAAGCCTTCTCGAGGCTCAGTGTAAAAGTTTATTTGGACTCGAAAACAGAATCAAAGACCCAATTAATTAAGTTTTAGAAGCAGGCTTTATTGCGAACTTGTGGCGGGTTCAGCAACACAGGGTATTGAGCTATTGAAGCCACGCCAGGGAAAAAATACTGGCGGCGTTTTTATGCCCACTGCTGGCAGGCACAGCTGGGGAGAATCATAGCTTGGGGGGGGGGGGTTTGGATCTGCGCACACAGGTGCTTCCGAAGGGAGAAGGTCGTTAATCTTACCTATATATGTCAGGGACGCGTGGAGTGACCATATCTTCAGAAAACCTTCTGGCTTTGGGAGGAGCTGGTTCCAGGAATTTGGGGTTGAGCAGAGGAGGGGAGGTCAGTTAGGGGTCAGTCTTGAGAGCTAAAATGGAGTCTGTTGTGCCAAGACAGGACGTTTTAGACTGACCCTATAGGGAAAAGGGACAACATTAGTCCATTTCTGTAACTGCTTCCTGTGGGTAGTGGGCGAAGAGCAAGGGGAGGGGCTTTTCCAGGCAGAGTACTGGGAGTTGCGGCCTGGCACAGGGTGGAGAGGTTGTTGTTGCTGGTGGACTGCTATACGGGTGATTTCGCGGAGTCGACTTTGCAGGAGCTGAATGAGACAAGGAGCAATTAAGAGCAAAATTACTACTAAAATTATGGGTTCTAGTATGGGGGCTAGGCAGGAGTACAGAGAAGAGTTCCACCAGGAAGAGGATCCGTCTGTTCTGAATCTGTTGTTTTGCAGCTCACGGTTTAGCTTGTTGAGGGTCTGGACTCTAGTTTCCACAATTCCCAGCTTATTGATGTAATAACGGCATTCCTCCTGGAGGAATAAGCAGGTTCCTCCTTTTTCAGCAGTGATGAGGTCTAAAGTGCAACGGCTCTGCAAGGCAACTTGGGCAACAGAGGTTGTTTGTTTCTGCAGGGAGGCTAGAGATTTGGCAGAGGCATCGACTGCCAGCTGGAAGCGTGTGGATAACTTGTCTGCTGTGGTGATAGAGGGTCTAAGGGTCCCGCCGCTGAGTCCTACTGCACCTGCTGCTGAGGCTAAGGAGATTCTCACTGCTATCGGAAGAAAAACTGCTCTTTTAGTTTGGCGACTGTATACCTGGATGTATTTGTCCTGGACCTCAGCCGGAGTGTATGTAGTGAGCTGCGGAACCAGAGTGACGGGCAGGCACAAAAGGGTAAGGTAGAACTGATGTTTAAATGCTTAGTGTATAGTTGCACCAAAAGAAAATTTTTTTCTGGCGCTGTTAGCGGTTTGGAGGGGATTTGGGTGACATTACATGTCTGTGTCGATGGATTGGAGTAGCAAAAGGGCACTTGAGTGTTTTCTGGTTGGATGTACAGAGGAATATTGGGGATGGTTATGGGTTTTGTGGTCTTTACGTTGGATGAAAATGACAGGGCAGGACCTGGTACTGCTACCAGAGGAGGGCGTTCTAGGGCTGCACACATGCAGCAGGTGGAGAGGTTGCCTAGTCCAGCAAAGTGGCGATGGCCAGTCCCTGCTGTAGCAGGGTAAGCTGGGAGAAGGGAGACTCAGAAGGTTTAGAAATTTGCTTAGTGAGTTGAAGGTCTTGGATCTGAATATTACAGTGGATGGTGGATTGGACCTGGAGTAGCGACCTCCATACATAGAGTTTGGCGTCTGGAAATTTCTCTCGGCGAGTGGCGTACCACGCTCCTGGAACCAGAGGTGTCCAGCGGCTATCCCAGGGGTCTGGGATTGTGAGAGTGTATTTAGATTGATGGTAGTAGAATCATCCCTGGGGACAAAGGGAAAGGTAAAGTATCTGGCAGGAAGACCAAGGACACCCTACATTTTTCTGTATTCACCTTTTTGCACATTGGGTAGTTGCCTTCTGGTCATACAGGTAGCAAATGATGGGATCAGCTTTTCCTTGATGCCGCTTAAAGCCAGTGAAATTTAAGTATATGGGTGTTCTGCACCCTGTGGGTGGGCAGTCAGCGGTGGCCAGCAAATAATCATAACGCTTAGTGCGGGCGTAATTGGTATAGTTTTCAGTCAAGTAAAATCGCCAGCAAAAGGGGAAATTATATTAGGTTTAGCTGGCTGGCTTGGTGAGGCGAGTGAGGTGGAGAGACATAGGACCAGTAGACTGAGCCAGACCACTGGGAGCCATGGTCAGAGTTCACTGCTGCCTTGACTCGGGACAAATGTACCCAGGAATCTATTCCAAGACCCTTGACTGCCAAGGGAGTGGTGAGCACTACGGTGTAAGGGCCTTCCCACCGGGGTGCTAAGGGTCTGGGTGCTAGGGATTTAATTAACACAGCATTTCCAGGATGCACTGGTTTTTGGTGATCAGCAGTGGTCGGAGATGGTTCAGGGATGGGGGAGTTTTCGTGTTGTCTAAGAAGGTTGCGGAGCAAGGACAAGTATGGAAGGTACGAAGCTAGCGGAGGGCAATCAGTTGCAGGAAGAGGCGAGAAAAGAAAAGGTTGTCCGTAGAGTATTTCGATCATGGCTGGGGAGGATCTGCACACATAGGTGCTTCAGAGGGGTCGTTAATCTTATCTATATGTGAGGGAGGGTTGGAGTGACCATATATTCAGAAAACATTCTGGCTTTGGGACGAGCTGGTTCCAGGAATTTGGGGTAGAGCAGGGGAGGGGAGGTCGGTTAGGGGTCAGTCTTGAGAGCTAAGATGGAGGTGCAGGCCTCTAAATGGAGTCTGTTGCACCAAGACTGGGACACAGTGGTGTGCTGCGGCTCCGCCAAGCAAGATGGCTGGGAGCGCCCACATCTACCCTGTTGGTTTGGGCAGGTCTCTGGCTGGGTGGTTGGCTCCAGGCTGGCTTTCGGCTAGGCCACAATCTGCGGCTTCCATTTTCCCAGCCACATGACTCCACTCCCAGGCAGAATGGCGCCACCTGTGTCTGTTGTAGCTACTGTCTCTTCCCAGAAAGAAAGCCACCCAGACCGCGGGCAAGTTCAACAGAACAAGTTTTATTTTCTGCGCAGAGACTGTCAGCTCTCTTGAGAGGAGACTGAGTGGCCCCCAGTCTAATTTTCCAAAGGTTTTTATACTTTTGCAATGTGCAGGTGTGCAAGCAGGTAGAGTAGAGAAGCAGGGTGTTGCAGTTAGCCATTCTTAGTTGAACATTACATGCTCTGGTCTTTCCTTCTGTACGTTCCCTTGGGCTATGTCTGCACAGCCTACCTCCCCAATATCAGCTAGTTCGTTGACAGTTCATAGCTAGTTTATTTACTGTTCATAATGGCTTCTATCAGCTCAAAATGACTTCTCTTGTCAAGGCTGTTTAAGCTTTGCCCAGAGCTGCTACATTCCCTCCTCTTCTTAGCCGAGTTCAAATCATTGAATCTGCGGTAGCCAGCCCAGTGTATGGTGGGCTCAGCACTAAGAGTTTTATGGTTTGTACTTTCTGTGTGAGGACTGCCACTAGCTTATTGGTTATTATTGGTCCAAACGTGAGGTTTAGCAGGAGGAGGATTAGGGGTCCGGCTAGGGGCGTTACTAGGGTGGTTCGCCAGGTTGCCCAATTAAGTAGCTTTTCAAACCAATTGGTTTCTTCATTTCTTTTCTTGACTCTTTAATCTTTTCCTAACCAGGGCTAAACTATCTTTAATGATTCCTGAATGGTTTGCATAAAACAAGTTTCTCCTAATGCCATGCACAACACTCCTTGTTTCAAAAGGAGCAAGTCAAGCCGTCGGCGGTTTGGCAACACACTTCTACAAGGGAGTGTAAGGATCTTTCTAAATGGGAAACATGGTATTTTTATCCCTGTATATCTAAAGCAATTTGCTGACAAAGAGTCTGATAGTTTAAGTTTCCTTGTATTAAAGCAACTGACCCGACTGCAGCTAATCCCATAATCCCAAGCACCGTTAACAGTGGGACTGACATTGGGGCTCTTTTAGCTCATCCAGAAATTCCAAAGTTATCCCTACCTCCTTCACCAGAACACAGGTACACTTGAGGAATAACATGCACTAGGACACAAATACCCGGGTCTGCTGCTAATACTGGGGAAAGGAGACAGGGTGCTAGTCCTGTGGAACAAGTAAAGCAAGTACCCGTTGTGGCAGATAACAAATAAGGATCACCATTTGGTTCAATAGGAACAGCTTGAAGGCAAAAATCTTGATATTTTGATATATTAAAGGGATAATTAGATGAATAAAAACAGTCTTCGCCCTTGGTAATCTTTTAAAGTGAGCTAGAGTTAAGTCCACTCTAACCTCACCTACAGACTGCTGCTTCGTGTAATCCTTCTTACTAACATTTCTAATTGGATTACGCTCTGCACCAATAGTGCTATTTGTAGCTGTGCCTACCGAGTAAGGGGGAGCAGGGTTCAGACAAAGCCAACAATCAGTTGCGAGGTTAGGATTTGAGTTCATAAATTGGAATACAGCATCCAGAGTATCAAACACAGAACCTTGAGGTGGCTCCTGAATGGGAAGGGCCCTTTGAGTTGGGCTGGCAGTGAACGGGAAAGTTACTGAAGAGTCTGGAGGGTGCGGCAAAGGAATCTTAATGATACCCAGCTGTGGCTCTTCAGGATTTATCACCAGGTTTGGGCCTATTTATGGACAGGAAGTTGCCATATTTTACTTTGCTGCATAGTAAAGGTTGTCCCGGGATCTCTATCATTTACATAATACTGAATTCCCCATGTGTTCCCAGTGAACCCAATAACGCTTGAATCCAGTTCTTATTGGGTTACATTTGGAAACCATACACGTGGTGGGATCAAACCCCTCCGACTTGAGTCCCATTCTTGTAAAAACAATAGGGTCGTCTTTAACAAGTTTCCACCCTGAAGATGATAGTTTCACAACCCTAAGCTGCACAATGGCAATGTCCCTCCCCTTGGCAGTTAGGGAGCCCATGAGCCGGGCATCTATAGAAATGGTGTGTTTGGAGCCTTCTTTCTATAGAGGGTATTCCGCACCCATAGGACGGGATTCCGGTTATGGGCCCCATTGTGCCCTTTACCTTTAAAGGATCCGGAATGCCAGCTCTTTCCTAGCAAATCAAACAAATCAAAGCAGAAACGGGGTCAGACCCAGTGTAAGAAGTTACATATTCACTGTTGGAGGTTCGAGTAGCAGTCCACAGATGTGTTTGTGGTTGGGCGAAATGGCGGGTGCTGACAGCAATGCTCAGACAAAAACAATTAAGTTCTGTAAAGCCTTAATTTTGAGGGTTTTTCTGTCTTTCTGAGTGTTCATCTTTTCAGGATATGCTCAGGGAGGGCTTTTTTTGACTTGTGACTGATGAATCCACGGCCCCTTCCCCACTACTTTAATAGCAGTTGGTGTTATAAGTATCACCTAGTATGGGCCACTCCCCCTAGGTTCTAAGGTCTCGGGTCAGTGCTTCTTTACCCACGTTCAGTCTCCAGGTTGCAAGTTGTGGGCTGCCTCTTCACTTTTCCCTTGGTTGGGCCCAAAATGAAGGTGTCGGAGCAGATGATTTGTCTCACCTGCTGGACAGCCTGCAGGCACTTCATGAAGGAACAAGTAGTGACTTCCATTACTTCTACTTCCTTCAGTCTTGGGAGGATTGGGGAAGGTCTGCCAAACTTAAATTCAAACGGGGTCGTGCTTTTCACATAGGGAGTGCATCGGACTCGAAGTAGGGCAAAAGGTAAAGAAAGGATCAATCCAGTTCTCGCCAGTTTCTAAATGCAACTTAACTAACAATTCCTTTAGGGTTCTGTTTATTCTTTCTACTTGCCTTGAACTTTGGGGCCTATAAGCCCAGTAGAGCTTCCAGTTAATATTTAGAAGCATTGCTAATACTTTAGTAATTTGAGCAATGAATACTGGGCCATTGTTGGACCCCAAGGTGGTGGGAAGCCAAATCTAGGGACAATTTTAGTTACTAATAATTTACACCCAGTGGCAGCAGTGTCCTTCTTCGTTGGGAAGTCTCCCACCCATCCAGAATAGGTGTCCACTAGCACCAGCAAATACCCGTAGCCATACTTTCTAAGTTTGATATCCATAAAGTCCACCTCCCAGAATTCTCCAGGAGTACTACCTCGAGCTTGTGGTTGGGGTTGCTCCTTTTCTTTTGTAGGGATGTTTCCCCGAGCGAGCACAGTGCAAGCAACAGTGGTGTCATCTGCCACCCAGTGTCCAAGCCTGGGTATGTAAAAGTACCTGAGGAGCAACTGAGACCATTTAGAGGATCCTGAGTGCATACCTTCATGTAGTCCTTGAATCAGATCTCTCCCAGAGCTTCTGGCATGAATCTTCTTCCATCAGGATGCAGCAGCCACCTGGATGCTCCGAGTTTCTTTGGCAGCCCAGCTCTTGGCTTACCTTTAGATCATTTTCCGAGTATGTAGGTTGTGGCAGTAACACTGGGGATGGCATGGTCATGGCCATTACCTTGGGGATTTGTGGTATAATCCTGGCATTCGAGATCCACCGGTCCAGGGGACTTGTTAGGAGGGGCTCAACCATAGGTCCCCCTACCCCAGCAATATCCTGCCCCAGTGTAAGCTTCCTAGCTTCTATAACTAGGATGGCCATGGCAGCCTCAGCTCGCATGCAGCTCGGCCATCCTGCAGTTGCAGAGTCTAGTGTGATTGAAAGATCGGCCACAGGTCTCTTTCATGGCTGCAAGTTCTGAGTTAGCATTCCTTTTGCTGTGCCCCTGGCCTGATAGACAATTGGAAGGGATTTTCTATGTCTGGAAGGGGAAGAGAGGGTGCCCATATGAACGACGTTTTTAAGGATTCAAAGGCTTGCTGTTCTACTTCAGTCCATTGAAGTTTTTTCCTTTCCCCAGTACTTGCATATAGGAGTTTGGCTAATCCATCAAATCCCAAATTCCACAATGGACAGTACCCCACAAATCCTAGAAACTCTCACACCTGCCTCTTAGTCTCAGGGACTGGGATTTTGAGGATCACCTCAGTGCGGCTGGGGGACAAGGTCTGTTTTCCCTCCTCCAGTTGGTAGCCTAGGTATACAGCTTTATTGACACACAGTTAAGCCTCTCTTTCAGATTCCCTGGACCCCAATTGGCCAAGGACTATTAACAGGTCCTCGGTAGCACTTGGGCATTCCTCCAGGGTTTCGGAGGCCAGGAGGAGGTCATCTGCATACTGGAGCAAGGGGGTTTGGGGGTGTTCCTCCTTGTATTCCTGTAAGTCTTCATTGGGTTGACGTACAGAGGACAAGGGTATGGAGAACAAAGCATCCTTTAAGTCCAAAACAGTATAACAAATTCAGTTTGATGGGATAGTACTCAGGAGGGTCTCGGAGTTTGGTACCGTGGAGTGGACAGTTTCTACCCTCGCATTTACCTCTCCGAGATCCTGCACCATTTGGAAGTCCTCAGTTCCCGGTTTCGGCATGGGCAGCAGGGGAGCGTTCCATGTGGACTTGCAGGGCACCAAAATGCCTGTCCTCTTTAGTCTGCATATGTGAACAGCAATACCCACCTGTGCTTTCCAGGGAGTAGGGTTTTGCTTGACACTCACCAGTGTGGCTGAGCTCAGAAGTTGTACGACCGCAGGCACCTGATGTTCAGCAAGGTCTGGCAGGTTGTTCTCTGCCCAAACAAAAGGAATATCTTTTAGCCATTTATCAAGAAGTTCCTTTGAGGAGGTTTCTTCTGCTCTTTGATAAAACACATATCCCTCTGGCAGTGGAGCGGTGAGCAAAACCTTTGCCTTTTCAAGTTCAAGGGTTAAGGTGGTTGCAGCAGATGAGAAAGTAATCATGGCCACCATTTATCGAATAAATCCCGACCAATTAGGGGAAAGGGGCCCTGAGGCATTACCAGGAAGGAGTGTGGAACTGTCTCTTGTGCTAAATCTGTTATTCTGGCTGTTGTCCATGGGTATGCTTGGGTCTGCCATGTGGCACCTGTAATTAAAATCTTTCCTTTTGACAATGCACCTGTAGTCTTTTCCAAAACCAAGAAGGTGGCCCCTGTGTCCACCAAGAAATTTACTGGCTGGCCCCCTTTTTGGAGTGTTAGCGTGGGATCCTGGAGGCCAAGTGAAACAGCCCTGACACCTTCATTCAGCTTCTTCAAGCATTATTGTCTCTCGCTTGGGTCTTTCTAGGTGTGAATGAGGCCCGTCCTCTCTAGTGGAGGGTCGTGCACCTCTCCTGGCGTTTTCAAGGGACTGATGTTTCCAATGTCCTTCTTTCCTGCAGTAGGCACATTGATCCTTCTTCGGGGCTTGGTGGTGCCCACAGGTTAGTCTCTCCGTGAGTGGGCCATGCTCTCCATTTCCTGAGCCTCTGGGGTCTCTCATGGCAATTACTAGTATTTTAGCTAGTTTCTTTGTCTCTGTTGTTATACACTCAATGAGCCACTTCTACCAAATCACTAGGATTTTTCCCTTCAAACCCTTCCCACTTCTTTTTCATGTCTGAGGCAGACTGACTGAATAATACAGGCAATACTTACTTCCCTCCTGTTCTCAGGGGGCTTTCAGGTCAATAGGGGTATAAAGCCCGTAGGCGTCCATCAGCCACTCTAAAAAGGCAGGCGGACATTCTCTTGTAAGAGCCTGAGAATTCTCACTGACCTTAGATAAATTTATAGGCTTAAGTGGTTAAGCGGAGGCCCTGCAAGAGCAACTGGTGATATCTGCTTAAGCCCTCTGGGCCTTGCTAGGAGTTTGGATCCCACATTGGTTGTGCAGTGGGGAAAAAAATTTCTCTCAAGTGGGGAGTGCCCGCTGGCTGACCATTAGGTCCATTGACTGCCTTCTGGGCCTCTCTGGAAGGGGTCCCATTCCTCTGATATGAACAGCACCTGGAGAAGTTGCAGGGAATCACCTCAGGTGGGCTGATGCGTATGGAAAACCATATCTAGCAAAGAAATCAGACCTAATGGTTTGTCAGAAAAAAGGGGTTTTGTTGGTTCCAATTATACAAATCCCTGGAACAAAAGGGAACATATACTGAAAAAGGGATTCGGGAGTCTTCCCAGGTTTGGGGGCTGCTTGCCTTAAGGGGAGAATGGCTGCTGCTGAGTGATCTTTCTCTGGGGGTTGTTAAGACATGCCTGCCCTAGTGTATTTGTTGTGGGGTGGGGGGGCTCAAAAAGAGGCTGTGAGTATTCCTCTCTCCGGCCCCTTGGGAACCTGATAGGGTGGCAGCGGCACCAAGGGTCGGAAGCCAGCTCTCCTGCTCCCAGAGTCCTCTTGCAAAATGGGATAAATCAGACAGGGAGGGAAAGGGGGAAGGGAGGGGGAGGGACAGGGACAGCCTCCACCTTGGTGGTTTTAGGAACTTGGACAGGTTGTTTTTCCGGTCCTGCCATGTTTACTGAAATCTTGGAAACAAGAACTCTTTATGTTGGGGGAGGAAGTCTTTTATATATGTTGGCTTCTTAGTGGCAATGTCAATCCACACATGAATTTAAGGGATCAGATCAGGATGTCCTGGTTCCCCTTTCTAAGCAGGCTCCGACAGTGGCACTCGGATCTCGGTGCACCTCGAAATGTTGTAGCTACTGTCCATTCCCAGAAAGAAAGCATCTCCGACCACCGGCAAGTTCAACAGAAAAAGTTTTATTTTCTGCACAGGGTCTGTCAGCCCTCTTGAGAGGAGACTGAGCAGCCCCCAGTTGAATTTTCCAAAGGTTTTTATACTTGTGCAATGTGCAGGTGTGCAAGCAGGCAGAGTAGAGAAGTGGGGTGTTGCGGTTAGCCATTCTTAGTTGAACAAAAACTGCTCTTGTTCTCAAAAGCCTTCTGAACATCCATTTCCTTTGGGACATTCCCTTGGGCTACGTCTGCACGACCTACCACCCCAATATCAGCTAGTTCATTGACAGTTCATAGCTACTTTATTTACCTTTCATGGTGGCTTCTGTCAGTTCAGAATGGCTTCACCATTATCAAGGCTCTTTATGGTTTTACCAGAGAACCTACATAGCCGCCATGGGGAAACAGGGCCTATGACCCTGGCCAAAATGGTGCCCACCAGTCCAAACACGTGGAAGGGCACTGCCTCGGGAGCTGGTTGATTTAGGCCTGGGAGATAGCCCTGCCTTGTCCCGGCAGCCAAATGTTTCCCTTTTCCCCTCCGTTCCCTTTGCCTTTCTCCTGGTTTTTAAAACAAGCTGCTTGAGCCCTATAACACTGAGCAGGACTTTTTTGTAACATTTAATTAAAATGTATCTGGTACCAAAATTATATATTATAAATATGACAATTTGGTTATATTTTTGAAAATTTATACTTTTAAAATATACTTTGGTTGTCATATATATTGATAACAATGAAAGTAAAGAATAAAAACAAAAAAATATTATTTCCTGCATTGAAAACTTCAGGTGTTCTAGGGTTAGTGTTCTACCAGTGTAGGTTTGTTCCTTGTTACTGGCTGGTTTTCCGTTGCTCAGTCTTAAGACAAAGGCGTTCGGAAGCCTAGCCTGGGTAACCCTTACTTTTAGGCTTTCAGTGGTGTTTCTTCATGCACTTTTGGGGACAGCTCTTAATATAGCTCAGCTGCCATGATGTTCCAGCCAGAAATTCCTATTTTCCTAAAGGTTCCCTGAGCTGCCAGATGCCCCTTCCCTTCAGAGATTTGAGAGTCTGCTCCTGCCAGCAGGCATCTTAGAAGGCTGTGGGGCCATCCCAAGCAGTGGTCCTCCTAGCTTATTGTCTAGAAAATGGTTGGACCTAAAGTCACCCACAGCGACTGCTCTTTGACCCTTTGTCTATGGTGGGGGCACCTGTCAGAGGCATCAGTTTAATAGCACACCAGGGGTCTGCTCTGAAGCGGGGTTATTGACCTTGAGGCAGCAAGCTCTAAATAGCCTTGTTTTGTGCTTTCCAGATGGGACTTAGCAGCTTCATACTCAGGAATTGCCCCCTTGCATGAATCCTGTCCAATTGGGATAGAGTTGACACAGAGGCTAGACAAACAAAAGCTGATACACTATGCAACTTTATTTGAGAAAGGAGAATGGTGGCCAGAGAATGGCACACTTTTCCTTCCAACCCTGATTCACCTGGAACAGTTCTGTAGAGTGATGGGAAATGGGCGGAGATGCCAGAAGTTAGAGCATTTCTCCTTTTGAGGAGCAGTAGAGACCTTCATCCCCAGTGCACACAGGAACCCCTAAGGCAGGCGTCCTCAAACTGTGGCCCGTGGGACACATGTGGCCTGACGATATTTATTCCACCCTCAGGGTGTTTTTGCTGCCTCTGCCTGTCCTGCTTAGCAGCCGACTCGTGCAGTGTGCATAGGAACTTGTTCATAGGTTTTTAAAAAACTATAGTCTGACCCTCCAATGATCTGAGGGACAGAACTGGCCCCCTAGGTAAACAGTTTGAGGACCCCTGCCCTAAGGGATCCTGGACTTAGGGGTTACTATTCTCGCAGCCCTGACACACCCCTGATCATTCTACCCATAGTAGAGGCACCAGGGAAATTTGGTCCCTGGGTAATTTACCAGCCTTTTATTCAAATTGAAGCCAAGAAAATTAAAAATGACTTAGGCAGTTACTCTACTTTTGATTACGGTTGACTCCCCCTGTAGTACCCCAATATTACCATTTAACTCTATAACGCTGAGCATATTTCCATAACATATAAAGAAATGTATATATTAATAGATAGATAGATAAACAGACAGATAAATAGGTAGATAACTTTGAAAATAAAGAATAAAAACAAAAACATTTCCCCCAAATTGAAAATTGAGCCATTATAGGGTTAAAAAGGATGGGTCTTATCAGCAGGTGTAAGACCTTAGGATCATAAATGAAGCAGTGATCCCACTTCACCTAGTAGTGCCCAAACCCTGTGCCCTCCTAGGGAAATTGTGAATGCTTTAATCCCCGTTCCTGTACTTAGAGTGAACAAACACATGCCTGATAATCCTAAGTATATTTATTTCTTGTGACACTCACCTAACTTGAAGGGAACGACCTCCTCCGAATCTTAGACTTGTCTCACTTAAACTCTTCAACCTTTTGTCTTTTTGTTTGTTTTTCCAGAAGTTCTCAGGTTACCAAGGCCTCCAAACCAAGTGTGCCAGCTGCAGGACCACGATTTCCTGAACAACCTCAACTTTATCCATCCTGGGACCTGAGTGGACAATCCCTTCTGAGCCCCATTTGCCCCTTTTGCAGCAGGAAGTACTTAGAGATGTCGTCGCCCAGTACCCCAAAGATTTGGGTCCATACCTCTTCAGGGGGCAAATGTTAGGTAGCTATCCTAGGGACTGGGGTGTCCATTATGCATGCCCAGAGGGCCAAGGTAGCAGCCCAAGAAGGAGTGGCACACTGTGCGTGCTCAGAGGTTCAGGTTTCCGGCCAGGAAGAGGAGGTACACCTGGGTGAGTGCTGCAACTTGATTGACCCACCAAGGCCAAGTAAATTAAATTCAGCTGCTGGGGTTGACCAGGGTTGCCCACCATGCCTCCCTAATGCTCATAAAACCCACTTGGATGACAATCAGGCTTCTACATGCATTCTTTCTCACGCAGAGCAGAGGACCAAGGTCTGTCTGTCCTCAGAGAGATCTGACAAACCCAGGAAGGCTCTTTGGAGGCAGCATAACTGGACATGAATGGCTGGTGGATACTGTTCAGATGCAGGACTTTCTACTTAGAAGGGTCTAATCCAGCCTGAGATAATCCTTGAATGAGTCCTCTGCCCAGATCTTTTTTTTTAACGTTTTATTAGGGGCTCATACAACACTAAACACATTCTATGCATACATCAGTTGTGTAAAGCACATTTGTACATTCATTTCCCTCATTCTCAAAATATCCACTCTCCACCCAAGCCCATGGCCTCAGCTCCTCATTCCCATCCCCACCCCCCATGTGCGCTACCCCTCGCTCATCAATCCTTGGTAATTTACTAATTTTTGTCATATCTTGCACTGTCTGATATCCCCCTTCACCCACTTTTCTGTTGAAGTAAAATGTACATCCTTGTAATCAGTTCCCCGTTTCCAAACTGCCCTCCCTCTTACCCTCTCAGTGTCTTCACTCATAATACTGGTCCTAAAGGACTCATCCACCCTGGATTCCCTGTGTTTCCAGTTGCTATCTGTACCAGTGTACATTCTCTGGTCTAGCCAGATTTGTAAGGTAGAATTGGGGTCATGATAATGGGGGGAGAGAAAGCATTTAGCAACGAGAGGAAAGTTGTGTTTCATTGTTGCTATCTCGTACCTAGTCTTGGCTCATCTCCTCTCTGAGACCCTTCTGTAAGGTATTGTCCAGTGGTCTGGAAATGGGCTTTGGGTCTCTACCAAGCACTCTTCTCATTCCCAATAAGATGTTTTTGTTCTGACGATGCCTGACACCTGATCCCTTCGAAACCTCGTGATCTCATAGGCTGGTGTGATTATTCCATGTGGGCTTTGTTGCTTCTGAGCTAGGTGGCCGCTTGTTTACATTCAAGCTTTTAAGACCTCAGACGCTATATCTTTTGACAGCTGGGCACCATCAGCTTTGTCATCAGTGTACCTGTGGGGAAGGTGAGCACCATAGAATGCCAATTTAATAGAACAAAGTATTCTTGCAATGAGGGAGTACTTGAGTGGAGGCCCAGAGTCCATCTGCTACCTTAATACGAAACCTATAAATATATGGACGTAGGTCTATTTCCCCATGCTCATATATGAATATATTTACATATGGACATACTTTTTTAAAGACCTCTATAACAGGCCCTTGCTTCCTCGCTTGCTCTTCTATTTCCCTTTCATTTTCCTCTTGTGCCCACTGCCATGCTCAGTCTTCCTTTGGGTTTCAGTAATTCTTCTTGGTTCCATTACCCTTGATCCCACCCTACCAGGCCTCCTACATCTACCTCACCACGGATATGCATGACTTCCTGTTCTCTTGTTTCTGGGTTTCTTAACACCGCTTCCTTTATGCCCACCTCCCTCTTTCCCATGCCCCACCCCCCAGAAGTGTTGGTCCTGGGTTTTGTCCTCCAGATTGGACATCCAGCCTATCTAATTTAGACAGACCAGAAAAGGTAATAACATGCACAAAACCAAGACAAGCAACGCAAAAAAACCAAGACAACAAAAATCCAATGACACTAAAAGAAAACAAAACTAACCAAGAAAGAAAAGCTCATAGTTAGTACAAGGACTGTGTGGTGAACTTTAGGAGTGTTTTCCAGTCCAGTCTGTTGGGGCACCGAGCCCTGACCACAAAGTCCACCTTTGGCATTCCCCGGGAACTTTGATGCTCCGTTTTCTAGCTCTTCCGCTGCATTCCCTTAGTGTCATGCCTCGATGTAGCAAGATCAGTTCGGGCGCAGTTCCCACACTGTGTCTCCAGTGTTGTCCCCTCTAGGGCAATGGGTCTTTGAGGGACGTTTCTCATCGTGGGGCTGCCCATGTGGTCTTTTCTGTGGACTGGCTTCTCTGATTGGGAACATCATCCTCAAGGTGTAGTGGGCCAGGATGTGCTCCATTCTCCCCTCCTCCGTCTTGTTCTGCTCTGTGTTCTCTGATCAGATATGTCCCTCTCTGCGAGCTGCAGCTCCGGTGCCATCCTGTGAAATACAATCTTTGGGGGCTGCAAGGAGGTGGGAGGGGGGGCATCAGCTCAGATCTTTTGAGAGTCCAGGAGATATTGACTTCTCGATGGGCACAGTTCTGTGAGGCACCGTGCTCTTGGTCCAGAAGCTGGTTGTGAATATGACTTTGTTGTTAACCAGTTGTGTGTCTCTGGGTCAACTCCTGTGTGTTTTGAGGGAGTTTTCTCATCTGGAAAGTAAATGTACTGGATTATCCAGAAGCCCATATCAGCAAGTTATTGAGAAGGGTTAATCAGAGACTGTTTCATATAGTGTGTATCTGCGCGCTGCATTCAAGACCTGGGGTGGCAATTATGAGCTCAGAATAGAGATGGTGTCCAGTAGGTGACAGACGTGGCTCCATATTGAAACAGGAAGCCCACTGTGGAGATTTGGTCCTTCCGTTGATGGCCACCGGCCACCTAGTCTTCTCCTGCTATAACTGCTTCACTGGCTCAGCAGCTGAGCCAGGAGCCAGTGCCATCATAACCAGGTGGCTAACTGGGAGAAAGGGCAGATAGATATTTGTTATCTTGTTGTCTTGGGAAGCCCACCTAACCTCCATGCAAACCTTCTGGTGTGAGTTATCTGTGGAAGGAATCATAGGCTCACAGTAATACACATCTTTCTTTTTGAAAATGTGCCCGTATTCCTTTCTGAACCTGAGAAGGTGGCTCCTATGTCCACCAAGAAATTTACTTCCTGGCCTCCTACATGGAGTGTTAGCCTGGGTTTTGGCGGCGAAGTGAAACAGAGCCCTGACCCCTTCATTCAGCTCTTCAAGCCTTATTGTCTCTTGCTTGAGTCTTTCTTGTTGCAGATGAGGCCCGTCCACTCTTGTGGAGGGTCGTGGACCTCTCCTGGGGTTTTCAAGGCACTGATTTTTCCAGTGTCCTTCTTTCCTGCAGTAGGCACATTGATCCTTCCCGATGGCTTGGAGGTGCCCAGAGGTTAGTCTCTCCGTGAGTGGGCCATGCTCTCCTTTTCCTGAGTCTCTGGGGTCTCTCATGGCAATTCCTAGTATTTTAGCTAGTTTCTTTGTCTCTGTCGTGGTAGGGTCATCTCGGTTGTTATATACTCAATGAACCACTTGTATCAAATCACTAAGATTTTTCCCTTGAAACCCTTCCCACTTCTTTTTCATGTCTGAGGCAGACTGACTGAGTCATAAAGGCAATATTTATTGCCCTCCTGTTCTCGGGGCCTCCGGGCTGTTAGGGGTATAAAGCCTGTAGGCTTCCATCAGCCACTCTAGAAAGGAAGGCAGACATTCTCTTAGCCTGAAAATTCTCACTGACATTAGATAAATTCATAGGTTTCCTAGCTCTTCCGCAGAGGGTCATGTAAGAGCAATGGGTGATACCTGGTAAAGCCCTCTGGGCCTTGCTAGGAATTGAGATCCCACATTGTTGGTGTAGTGGCCAAAAGAGTTTCTCTCAAGTGGGGAGTGCCCGCTCGCTGACCATCAGGTTCACTGACTGCTTACTGGGCCTCTGTCTGGAAGGGCTACCCTCCTCCGTTGTGAACAGCACCTGGAAAAGTTGTTGGCAAGCATTCCAGGTGGGCTGATGAGTATGGAAGTCATACCAGTTCTAGTGTGTGTGGGGGGCTGCTGGTTAGGGGTGTGGGTGAGGTTGTGGGGCCGGTGGGGGAGGGAGTGACTCAATAAGGGCCTGTTAGAAGTTTTCTATTTCTGGACCCTAGAAACCTTATAGGGCGGGGGTTGAAAGAAAGGGTTTGAAGCCAGCTCTCCCACTCTCAGAGTTCTCCTGCAAAATGGGATAAAGCCGATTAGGGGAGAGAGATCGTGAGGGGAGGGGAGGGGTGGGTGAGGGGAGGGGTTGGGGAGGGGTGGGGGAGGGGTGAGGGAGGGGTGCGGGAGGGATGGGGGAGGGTGATGGGGAGGGATGGCCTCCACCTATGTGGTTTTGGGAACTTGGACCGTTTGTTTTTCCGGTCCTTCCATGTTTCCTGAAACCTTGGAAACAAGGGCCCTTTCTTTGCGGGAGGGAGTAAGTCTTTTATATTTGCAGGCTTCTTAGTGGCAATGTCAGCCCACACTTGAAGTAACGGGATCAGATCGGGATATCCTGGTTCCCTTTAACCATAACTATGAACTCTTAGTAATAGGGGATGGGAAAACTAGTCTTGCGTGGGTCAATCAGGGACTCCTTCTGCCCCATCACTTTTAAACAAATTGTAGAGTCTCCAAGCTTTTGGGTTGAAACCACATCCTCTTGGTGAATGCCGAGAGCAGGGGTCATCAAACTACAACCTGTGGGCCACATGCAGACAGCCGAGGACGTTGATCCTTTCTGCCGGGTGTATGTGCCCCATTTATTTTTTTTTTGAACTTCAAATCAATATGTGCAGTGTGCACATGAATTTGTTCGTAATATTTGTTTTTTTAAACTATAGTCTTTCCTTCAAAAGGCCTGAGGGATAGTGAACTGGCCCCCTGGGTAAACAGTTTCAGGACCCCTGCCCTAAGGTATCCTGGACTTAGGGGTTATTAATCTCCCAGCCCCGAAACATCCCTGAACATTCTACCCGTTGTAGGAGGCACCATGGGAATTTGGACCCCGGGTAATTTACAAGCCTTTACTCCAATTGAACCCAAGAAAATTCAAAATGACTTAGGCAGTTACTCTATTTTGGTCACTTTTGACTCGTCCTGCACTAGCCCATTATTTCCATTTAACTCTATAACGCGAAGCATGATGTTTTCATAACATTAAAAATGTATATATTAATACATATATATATATATTTACAACTATGAAAGTCCACAACAAAAAGAAAATTTTTTTTCCAAAATTAAAATTGAAGCGTTATAGGGTTAAAAAGAAGGATGGGTCTCATCAGCGTGTCCAAGACCTTAGCATCATAAAAGAATCAGTGATCCGACTGCACCTAGTAGTGCCCAAACCTGTGCCCTCCTAGGGGAAAGTGTGAATGCTTTTATCCCTCTTCCTGTACTTCCAATGAACAAACACACATGTCTGGTAATCCTAAGATTTTTTTTGTTTCCTGTGACACTCACCCAATTTCAAGGCCACTGCCACCTCACAAGCTTAGCCTTGTCGTAGTCAAACTGTTCACCTTTTAGACCGTTTGTTTTTCTCAGAAGTTATCGGGTGATTAAAGCTTCTGAACAAAGTGTGCCAGGTCCACGACTACCATCTCCTGGACCACCTCAACCTTATCCATCCTGGATAAAGTTGCCCTCAATGGACAACCCCTCCCAGCAGTGTAGGAAGGGTATGGACCCAAAGCCCCACCTCGCCCCTTTTTCCAGCAGGAAGTAGCTAGAGATGTCGTCGCCCAGTACCCCAAAGATTTGGGTCCATATCTCTTCAGGGGGGCAAATGTTAGGTAGCTATGCTAGGGACTGGGGCATCCGTTATGCATGCCCATAGGGCCAAGATAAGAGCCCAGTTAGGAGAGGCACCCTGTGCATGCTCAGAGGTCCAGATTTCTGGCCATGAAGCGGAGGTCACCTGGGTGGTTCCTGTACCTGGATTGACCAATCTAGGCCATGTTAATTCAATTCAGCCACTGGGGTCGGCCAGACTTGCCCACCACGCCTCCCTAACGCTCATAAAACTCTCTTGAGTGCAGACCAGGCTTCTGCATGATTTCTCTCACACTCAGGAAGGCTCTTTGGAGGCAGCTGGGCTGCACAAGAGTGGCTGGTGGATACTGTTCAGATGCATGGCTTTCTGCTTGCAAGAGTTTTTGTCTCAGCTGACTGGAAGGGAGGAGGTAGTAAGTCTGGATCACAGAGTATCCATGTCCACAAACGAGGCTGCTCATTCCACTGTCCTGGAAGT
The DNA here is from genome assembly GCF_050624435.1 of Tenrec ecaudatus. Taxonomy (NCBI): domain Eukaryota; kingdom Metazoa; phylum Chordata; class Mammalia; order Afrosoricida; family Tenrecidae; genus Tenrec; species Tenrec ecaudatus. The sequence goes on from NW_027457815.1 coordinate 57,525, forward strand.
GCTTTATGAAAACCCTCTGCTTTGCAATGTCACTCCTTGTAGATTAGAGTGGGAGGGGCTGGGACCAAGGTATGCTGCCTCTTGCTCCCAGTTGCAGTTTTCTGGATGCTGATTGTATCTCTTACAGCATCAGTTAGTGGGCTTGTTGTCTGCCTCAGGCTTTGTTCACGGAGATCCTCCAGCTAGGTGGTGGTGTATGCACATGAGCAGAGGCTTCCTGCCAATCCCCCATGAGTAGTAGAGCTCCCATGGTGTGGACTCCATGAAAGCCTTGCCCCAGGCAGCACGCTTACAAAGGAGGGTGGGCCCTGCAGGACAGAAGACCATTCCCCCTGTGGAATGGCCTCAGAGATCCACCTCCCTCTCTGGCCAGCTGCTGGGGCTGTGGGTCCTAAGCATCATGGCTGACTCAGTAATAGACACAGGGTGAGGCCACTCCAGTAGCTGTTTTGACTGGTCTCATCCAGCCTGAGATCATCCTTGCATGAGCCCTCTGCCCAGATTATTTTTGTTTCTTTTATGATCTTTTCATTAGTGGCTCCTACAACACTAACCGCAATCCATAAATACATCATCTGTTTGAAGCACATCTGTACATTAATTGCCCTCCTTATTCACAAAATATCCACTCTCCACCCAAGCCCCTGGCCTCAGCTCCTCATTTTCCCCCCCTCAATGCCCGCCACCCATCCCTCATCAATCCTTGGAAATGTACTAATTCTTTTGTCATATTTTCACCCACCTTTCTTTTGAGGTCAATGAAGATCCTTGTAATCGGTTCCCACTTTCCATCCTGCCCTTCCTCCACCCTCCCAGTATCTCCACTCATAACACTGGTAAAGGGCCCATCCACTCTGGATTCCCCGTGTTTGAAATTCCTATCGGTACTAGAATACCTTCTCTAGTTTGGCCAGATTAGTATGGTAGAACTGGGATCATGATAGTGGGGCAAGAGGAAGCATTAAGAACTAGAGGAAAGTTGTGTTTCATCTTTGTTGTCTCTTACCCTGTATTCTTCAATCTCCACTCTGAGATCCTTCTGTAAGGGGATGTCCAGTGCACTGCAAATAGGTTTTGGGTCTATACCCGGCAGTCCCCTCTCATTCTCCATGATAAGATTTATTGTTCTCATGATGCCTGTTGCCTTATCCCTTTAAAACTTTGTGATCACACAGGCTGGTATGCTTTCTCCATGTGGGCTCTGTTGCTTCAGAGCCAGATGGCTGTTTCTTTACCCTCAAGCCTTTAAGACCCCACACGCTATATCTTTAGGTAGCTGGACACCATCGGATTTCTTCACCACATTTGCTTATGCAGCCGCTTTGTGGTCAGTGATTGTGTAGGAAAGGTGAGCATCTTAGAATGCCAATTTTATAAAACAGTGTTCTTGCAATGAGGGATTCCTTGAGCGGAGGCCCTATGTCCATCTGCTACCTCAATACTAAATCTATAAACATATGGACATAGATCTATTTCCCCATGCCCCTTTGTAAATATATGTACATATGTACATGCCTTTTTTTAGACGTCTATAACTGGCCCTTGCTTCCCAGCTCACTCTTCTATACCCTTTGATTTTCCTCTTGTGCCCACTGACATGCTCAGTCTTCCTTTGGGTTTCAGTAATTCCTCTTGGTTACATTACCTTTGATCACGCCCTACCAGGCCTCCTACATCCCCCTCACTACCATTTTCCATCACTTGTTGTACCCTTGTCTCTGGGTTTCTTTACACCACTTCCTTTCCCCCCACCCTCCTCACTCCCATGCCCAATGGAAAGGGCCGGTCACATGTTTACTCCTCCAGATTCTTCATCCAGCCTCTCTTAATTAGACAGACCTGTAAAGGTAATAACATGCACAAAACAAGACTGAGCTAAACCAAGCAGCAAAAAGAAAAACAAACAAAAATGAAAACAAAACCCAACCCAAATCCAATGACACTAAAAGAAAACAACACTAACCAGAAAGAAAAGTACAAGGACTGTGTGTTGAACTTTAGGAGTGTTTTCCAGTCCAGTCTGTGGGGGCACCGAACCCAGACCACAAAGTCCACCTTTGGCATTCCCCGGGGACTTTGATGCTCCATTTTCTTTCTCTTCCTCTGACTCTCTTAGTATCATGCCTCGAAGTGGCAGGATCAGTTCGGGCGCAGTTCCCACACTGTGTGTCCAGTGTTGTCCCCTCTAAGGCTATGGGTCTTTGAGGGACGTTTCTCATCGTGGGGCTGCCCATGTGGTCTTCTCTGTGGATTGGCTTCTCTGATTGGGAACATCATCCTCAAGGTGTATTGGGCCAGGGTGTGCTCCATTCTTCCCTCCTCCCCCTTGTTCTGCCCTGTGTTCTCTGATCAGATATGTCCCTCTCCGCGAGGTGCAGATCCGGTGCCATCCTGTGAAATACAATCTTTTGGGGCTGCAAGGATGTGTGGGGGGGTGGGTGTCAGCTCAGATCTTTTGAGAGTCCAGGAGATATTGACTGCTCGATGGGCACAGTTCTGTGGGGCACCGTGCTCTTGGTCCAGACGCTGGTTTGAATATGACTTTGTTGTTAACCAGTTGTTTGTCTCTGGGTGAACTCCGTGTGTTTTTGAGTGAGTTTTCTAATCTGCAAAGTAAATGTACAGGATTATCCAGACTCCCATGTCAGCAAGTTATCCAGAGGAGTTAATCAGAGACTGTTTCATATAGTGTGTACCTGCGCGCCGCATTCTAGACCTGGGATGGCAATTATGAGCTCAGGATAGAGATGGTGTCCAGCAGGTAACATACGTGGCTCCATATTGAAACAGGAAGCCCACTGTGGAGATTTGGTCCTTCCGTTGATGGCCACCGGCCACCTAGTCTTCTCCTGCTATAACTGCTTCACTGGCTCAGCAGCTGAGCCAGAAGTCAGTGATATCATAACCAGGTGGCTAACTGGGCCAAAGGGCTGATAGATATTTGTTATCTTGTTGTCTTGGGAAACCCACCTACCCTCCATGCAAACCTTCTGGTGTGAGTTATCTGTGGAAGGAATCATGGGCTCACAGTAATTCACATCTTTCTTCTTGAAAATGTGCCCATATTCCTTTCTGAACCTGAGAAGGTGGCCCCTGTGTCCACCAAGAAATTTACTGCCTGGCCTCCTACTTGGAGAGTTAGCCTGGGCTTTTGGCGGCGAAGCGAAACAGAGCCCTGACCCCTTCATTGAGCTTCTTCAAGCATTATTGTCTCTTGCTTGGGTCTTTCTACGTGCAGATGAGGCCCATCCACTCTAGTGGAGGGTCGTGCACCTCTCCTGGGGTTTTCAAGGCACTGATTTTTCCAGTGTCCTTCTTTCCTGCAGTAGGCACATTGGTCCTTCCCCATGGCTTGGCGGTGCCCACAGGTTAGTCTCTCCGTGAGTGAGCCATGCTCTCCTTTTCCTGAGTCTCTGGGGTATCTCATGGCAATTACGATTATTTTAGCTAGCTTCTTTGTCTCTGTCGTGCTAGGGTCATCTCTGTTGTTATACACTCAATGAGCCACTTGTACCAAATCGCTAAGATTTTCCTTTCAAACCCTTCCCACTTCGTTGTCATGTCTGAGGCAGACTGACTGAGTAATAAAGGCAATACTTATTGCCCTCCTGTTCTCAGTGCCTCCGGGCCGTTGGGGTTATAAAGCCCGTAGGCTTACATCAGCCACTCTAGAAAGGCAGGCGGACATTCTCTTATAGGAACCTGAAAATTCTCACTGACCTTAGATAAATTCATAGGTTTCCTAGCTCTTCCGCAGAGGGTCATGTAAGAGCAATGGGTGATACCTGGTAAAGCCCTCTGGGCCTTGCTAGGAATTGAGATCCCACATTGTTGGTGTAGTGGCCAAAAGAGTTTCTCTCAAGTGGGGAGTGCCCGCTCGCTGACCATCAGGTTCACTGACTGCTTACTGGGCCTCTGTCTGGAAGGGCTACCCTCCTCCGTTGTGAACAGCACCTGGAAAAGTTGTTGGCAAGCATACCAGGTGGGCTGATGAGTATGGAAGTCATACCAGTACTAGTGTGTGTGTGGGGCTGCTTGTTAGGGGTGGGAGTGAGGTTGTGGGGCCGGTGGGGGAGGGAGTGACTCAATAAGGGCCTGTTAGAAGTTTTCTATTTCTGGACCCTAGAAACCTTATAGGGCGGGGGTTGAAAGAAAGGGATTGAAGCCAGCTCTCCCACTCTCAGAGTTCTCCTGCAAAATGGGATAAAGCAGATTAGGGGAGAGAGATCGTGAGGGGAGGGGAGGGGTGGAAAGGGGAGGGGAGGGGGAGGGGGAGGGGAGGGGGAGGGGAGGGGAGGGGTTGGGGAGGGGAGGGGTTGGGGAGGGGAGGGGAGAGGGGGACGGTGATGGGGAAGGGAGGGGTGGGGGAGGGGAGGGGAGGGGTGGGGGAGGGTGATGGGGAGGGATGGCCTCCACCTATGTGGTTTTGGGATCTTGGACCGTTTGTTTTTCCGGTCCTTCCATGTTTCCTGAAACCTTGGAAACAAGGGCCCTTTCTTTGCGGGAGGGAGTAAGTCTTTTATATTTGCAGGCTTCTTAGTGGCAATGTCAGCCCACACTTGAAGTAACGGGATCAGATCGGGATATCCTGGTTCCCTTTAACCATAACTATGAACTCTTAGTAATAGGGGATGGGAAAACTAGTCTTGCGTGGGTCAATCAGGGACTCCTTCTGCCCCATCACTTTTAAACAAATTGTAGAGTCTCCAAGCTTTTGGGTTGAAACCACATCCTCTTGGTGAATGCCGAGAGCAGGGGTCCTCAAACTACAACCTGTGGGCCACATGCAGACAGCCGAGGACGTTGATCCTTTCTGCCGGGTGTATGTGCCCCATTTATTTTTTTTTTTTGAACTTCAAATCAATATGTGCAGTGTGCACATGAATTTGTTCGTAATATTTGTTTTTTTAAACTATAGTCTTTCCTTCAAAAGGCCTGAGGGATAGTGAACTGGCCCCCTGGGTAAACAGTTTCAGGACCCCTGCCCTAAGGTATCCTGGACTTAGGGGTTATTAATCTCCCAGCCCCGAAACATCCCTGAACATTCTACCCGTTGTAGGAGGCACCATGGGAATTTGGACCCCGGGTAATTTACAAGCCTTTACTCCAATTGAACCCAAGAAAATTCAAAATGACTTAGGCAGTTACTCTATTTTGGTCACTTTTGACTCGTCCTGCACTAGCCCATTATTTCCATTTAACTCTATAACGCGAAGCATGATGTTTTCATAACATTAAAAATGTATATATTAATACATATATATATATTTATAACTATGAAAGTCCACAACAAAAAGAAAATTTTTTCCCAAAATTAAAATTGAAGCGTTATAGGGTTAAAAAGAAGGATGGGTCTGATCAGCGTGTCCAAGACCTTAGCATCATAAAAGAATCAGTGATCCGACTGCACCTAGTAGTGCCCAAACCTGTGCCCTCCTAGGGGAAACTGTGAATGCTTTTATCCCTCTTCCTGTACTTCCAATGAACAAACACACATGTCTGGTAATCCTAAGATTTTTTTTGTTTCCTGTGACACTCACCTAATTTCAAGGCCACTGCCACCTCACAAGCTTAGCCTTGTCGTAGTCAAACTGTTCACCTTTTAGACCGTTTGTTTTTCTCAGAAGTTATCGGGTGATTAAAGCTTCTGAACAAAGTGTGCCAGGTCCACGACTACCATCTCCTGGACCACCTCAACCTTATCCATCCTGGATAAAGTTGCCCTCAATGGACAACCCCTCCCAGCAGTGTAGGAAGGGTATGGACCCAAAGCCCCACCTCGCCCCTTTTGCCAGCAGGAAGTAGCTAGAGATGTCGTCGCCCAGTACCCCAAAGATTTGGGTCCATATCTCTTCAGGGGGGCAAATGTTAGGTAGCTATGCTAGGGACTGGGGCATCCGTTATGCATGCCCATAGGGCCAAGATAAGAGCCCAGTTAGGAGAGGCACCCTGTGCATGCTCAGAGGTCCAGATTTCTGGCCATGAAGGGGAGGTCACCTGGGTGGTTCCTGTACCTGGATTGACCAATCTAGGCCATGTTAATTCAATTCAGCCACTGGGGTCGGCCAGACTTGCCCACCATGCCTCCCTAACGCTCATAAAACTCTCTTGAGTGCAGACCAGGCTTCTGCATGATTTCTCTCACACTCAGGAAGGCTCTTTGGAGGCAGCTGGGCTGCACAAGAGTGGCTGGTGGATACTGTTCAGATGCATGGCTTTCTGCTTGCAAGAGTTTTTGTCTCAGCTGACTGGAAGGGAGGAGGTAGTACGTCTGGATCACAGAGTATCCATGTCCACAAACGAGGCTGCTCATTCCACTGTCCTGGAAGTGCTTTATGAAAACCCTCTGCTTTGCAATGTCACTCCTTGTAGATTAGAGTGGGAGGGGCTGGGACCAAGGTATGCTGCCTCTTGCTCCCAGTTGCAGGTTTCTGGATGCTGATTGTATCTCTTACAGCATCAGTTAGTGGGCTTGTTGTCTGCCTCAGGCTTTGTTCACGGAGATCCTCCAGCTAGGTGGTGGTGTATGCACATGAGCAGAGGCTTCCTGCCAATCCCCCATGAGTAGTAGAGCTCCCATGGTGTGGACTCCATGAAAGCCTTGCCCCAGGCAGCACGCTTACAAAGGAGGGTGGACCCTGCAGGAGAGAAGACCATTCCCCCTGTGGAATGGCCTCAGAGATCCACCTCCCTCTCTGGCCAGCTGCTGGGGCTGTGGGTCCTAAGCATCATGGCTGACTCAGTAATAGACACAGGGTGAGGCCACTCCAGTAGCTGTTTTGACTGGTCTCATCCAGCCTGAGATCATCCTTGCATGAGCCCTCTGCCAAGATTATTTTTGTTTCTTTTATGATCTTTTCATTAGTGGCTCCTACAACACTAACCGCAATCCATAAATACATCATCTGTTTGAAGCACATCTGTACATTAATTGCCCTCCTTATTCACAAAATATCCACTCTCCACCCAAGCCCCTGGCCTCAGCTCCTCATTTTTCCCCCCTCAATGCCCGCCACCCATCCCTCATCAATCCTTGGAAATGTACTAGTTCTTTTGTCATATCTTCACCCACCTTTCTTTTGAGGTCAATGAAGATCCTTGTAATCGGTTCCCACTTTCCATCCTGCCCTTCCTCCACCCTCCCAGTATCTCCACTCATAACACTGGTAAAGGGCCCATCCACTCTGGATGCCCCGTGTTTGAAATTCCTATCGGTACTAGAATACCTTCTCTAGTTTGGCCAGATTAGTATGGTAGAACTGGGATCATGATAGTGGGGCAAGAGGAAGCATTAAGAACTAGAGGAAAGTTGTGTTTCATCTTTGCTGTCTTATACCCTGTATTCTTTAATCTCCACTCTGAGTTCCTTCTGTAAGGGGATGTCCAGTGCACTGCAAATAGGTTTTGGGTCTATACCCGGCAGTCCCCTCTCATTCTCCATGATAAGATTTTTTTGTTCTCATGATGCCTGTTGCCTTATCCCTTTAAAACTTTGTGATCACACAGGCTGGTATGCTTTCTCCATGTGTGCTCTGTTGCTTCAGAGCCAGATGGCTGTTTCTTTACCCTCAAGCCTTTAAGACCCCACACGCTATATCTTTAGGTAGCTGGACACCATCGGATTTCTTCACCACATTTGCTTATGCAGCCGCTTTGTGGTCAGTGATTGTGTAGGAAAGGTGAGCATCTTAGAATGCCAATTTTATAAAACAGTGTTCTTGCAATGAGGGATTCCTTGAGCGGAGGCCCTATGTCCATCTGCTACCTCAATACTAAATCTATAAACATATGGACATAGATCTATTTCCCCATGCCCCTTTGTAAATATATGTACATATGTACATGCCTTTTTTTAGACGTGTATAACTGACCCTTGCTTCCGAGCTCACTCTTCTATACCCTTTGATTTTCCTCTTGTGCCCACTGCCATGCTCAGTCTTCCTTTGGGTTTCAGTAATTCCTCTTGGTTACATTACCTTTGATCACGCCCTACCAGGCCTCCTACATCCCCCTCACTACCATTTTCCATCACTTGTTGTACCCTTGTCTCTGGGTTTCTTTACACCACTTCCTTTCCCCCCACCCTCCTCACTCCCATGCCCAATGGAAAGGGCCGGTCACATGTTTACTCCTCCAGATTCTTCATCCAGCCTCTCTTAATTAGACAGACCTGTAAAGGTAATAACATGCACAAAACAAGACTGAGCTAAAGCAAGCAGCAAAAAGAAAAACAAACAAAAATGAAAACAAAACCCAACCCAAATCCAATGACACTAAAAGAAAACAACACTAACCAGAAAGAAATGTACAAGGACTGTGTGGTGAACTTTAGGAGTGTTTTCCAGTCCAGTCTGTGGGGGCACCGAACCCTGACCACAAAGTCCACCTTTGGCATTCCCCGGGGCTTTGATGCTCCGTTTTCTTTCTCTTCCGCTGACTCTCTTAGTATCATGCCTCGAAGTGGCAGGATCAGTTCGGGCGCAGTTCCCACACTGTGTGTCCAGTGTTGTCCCCTCTAAGGCTATGGGTCTTTGAGGGACGTTTCTCATTGTGGGGCTGCCCATGTGGTCTTCTCTGTGGATTGGCTTCTCTGACTGGGAACATCATCCTCAAGGTGTATTGGGCCAGGGTGTGCTCCATTCTTCCCTCCTCCCCCTTGTTCTGCCCTGTGTTCTCTGATCAGATATGTCCCTCTCCGCGAGCTGCAGATCCGGTGCCATCCTGTGAAATACAATCTTTTGGGGCTGCAAGGATGTGGGGGGGGTGGGTGTCAGCTCAGATCTTTTGAGAGTCCAGGAGATATTGACTGCTCGATGGGCACAGTTCTGTGGGGCACCGTGCTCTTGGTCCAGACGCTGGTTTGTATTTGACTTTGTTGTTAACCAGTTGTGTGTCTCTGGGTGAGCTCCCGTGTGTTTTTGAGTGAGTTTTCTAATCTGCAAAGTAAATGTACAGTATTATCCAGACTCCCATGTCAGCAAGTTATCCAGAGGAGTTAATCAGAGACTGTTTCATATAGTGTGTACCTGCGCGCCGCATTCTAGACCTGGGATGGCAATTATGAGCTCAGGATAGAGATGGTGTCCAGCAGGTAACATACGTGGCTCCATATTGAAACAGGAAGCCCACTGTGGAGATTTGGTCCTTCCGTTGATGGCCACCGGCCACCTAGTCTTCTCCTGCTATAACTGCTTCACTGGCTCAGCAGCTGAGCCAGAAGTCAGTGATATCATAACCAGGTGGCTAACTGGGCCAAAGGGCTGATAGGTATTTGTTATCTTGTTGTCTTGGGAAACCCACCTACCCTCCATGCAAACCTTCTGGTGTGAGTTATCTGTGGAAGGAATCATGGGCTCACAGTAATTCACATCTTTCTTCTTGAAAATGTGCCCATATTCCTTTCTGAACCTGAGAAGGTGGCCCCTGTGTCCACCAAGAAATTTACTGCCTGGCCTCCTACTTGGAGAGTTAGCCTGGGCTTTTGGCGGCGAAGCGAAACAGAGCCCTGACCCCTTCATTGAGCTTCTTCAAGCATTATTGTCTCTTGCTTGGGTCTTTCTACGTGCAGATGAGGCCCATCCACTCTAGTGGAGGGTCGTGCACCTCTCCTGGGGTTTTCAAGGCACTGATTTTTCCAGTGTCCTTCTTTCCTGCAGCAGGCACATTGGTCCTTCCCCATGGCTTGGCGGTGCCCACAGGTTAGTCTCTCCGTGAGTGAGCCATGCTCTCCTTTTCCTGAGTCTCTGTGGTATCTCATGGCAATTATGATTATTTTAGCTAGTTTCTTTGTCTCTGTCGTGCTAGGGTCATCTCTGTTGTTATACACTCAATGAGCCACTTGTACCAAATCGCTAAGATTTTCCTTTCAAACCCTTCCCACTTCGTTGTCATGTCTGAGGCAGACTGACTGAGTAATAAAGGCAATACTTATTGCCCTCCTGTTCTCAGTGCCTCCGGGCCGTTAGGGGTATAAAGCCCGTAGGCTTACATCAGCCACTCTAGAAAGGCAGGCGGACATTCTCTTATAGGAACCTGAAAATTCTCACTGACCTTAGATAAATTCATAGGTTTCCTAGCTCTTCCGCAGAGGGTCATGTAAGAGCAATGGGTGATACCTGGTAAAGCCCTCTGGGCCTTGCTAGGAATTGAGATCCCACATTGTTGGTGTAGTGGCCAAAAGAGTTTCTCTCAAGTGGGGAGTGCCTGCTCGCTGACCATCAGGTTCACTGACTGCTTACTGGGCCTCTGTCTGGAAGGGCTACCCTCCTCCGTTGTGAACAGCACCTGGAAAAGTTGTTGGCAAGCATTCCAGGTGGGCTGATGAGTATGGAAGTCATACCAGTACTAGTGTGTGTGGGGGGCTGCTTGTTAGGGGTGGGAGTGAGGTTGTGGGGCCGGTGGGGGAGGGAGTGACTCAATAAGGGCCTGTTAGAAGTTTTCCATTTCTGGACCCTAGAAACCTTATAGGACGGGGGTTGAAAGAAAGGGATTGAAGCCAGCTCTCCCACTCTCAGAGTTCTCCTGCAAAATGGGATAAAGCCGATTAGGGGAGAGAGATCGGGAGGGGAGGGGAGGGGAGGGGAGGGGAGGGGAGGGGAGGGGAGAGGGGAGGGGAGGGGTTGGGGAGGGGAGGGGAGGGGAGGGGGGAGGGTGATGGGGAGGGGAGGGGTGGGGGAGGGGAGGGGAGGGGTGGGGGAGGGTGATGGGGAGGGATGGCCTCCACCTATGTGGTTTTGGGAACTTGGACCGTTTGTTTTTCCGGTCCTTCCATGTTTCCTGAAACCTTGGAAACAAGGGCCCTTTCTTTGCGGGAGGGAGTAAGTCTTTTATATTTGCAGGCTTCTTAGTGGCAATGTCAGCCCACACTTGAAGTAACGGGATCAGATCGGGATATCCTGGTTCCCTTTAACCATAACTATGAACTCTTAGTAATAGGGGATGGGAAAACTAGTCTTGCGTGGGTCAATCAGGGACTCCTTCTGCCCCATCACTTTTAAACAAATTGTAGAGTCTCCAAGCTTTTGGGTTGAAACCACATCCTCTTGGTGAATGCCGAGAGCAGGGGTCCTCAAACTACAACCTGTGGGCCACATGCAGACAGCCGAGGACGTTGATCCTTTCTGCCGGGTGTATGTGCCCTATTTATTTTTTTTTTTTGAACATCAAATCAATATGTGCAGTGTGTACATGAATTTTTTCGTAATATTTGTTTTTTTAAACTATAGTCTTTCCTTCAAAAGGCCTGAGGGATAGTGAACTGGCCCCCTGGGTAAACAGTTTCAGGACCCCTGCCCTAAGGTATCCTGGACTTAGGGGTTATTAATCTCCCAGCCCTGAAACATCCCTGAACATTCTACCCGTTGTAGGAGGCACCATGGGAATTTGGACCCCGGGTAATTTACAAGCCTTTACTCCAATTGAACCCAAGAAAATTCAAAATGACTTAGGCAGTTACTCTATTTTGGTCACTTTTGACTCGTCCTGCACTAGCCCATTATTTCCATTTAACTCTATAACGCGAAGCATGATGTTTTCATAACATTAAAAAATGTATATATTAATACATATATATATATTTATAACTATGAAAGTCCACAACAAAAAGAAAATTTTTTCCCCAAATTAAAATTGAAGCGTTATAGGGTTAAAAAGAAGGATGGGTCTGATCAGCGTGTCCAAGACCATAGCATCATAAATGAATCAGTGATCCGACTGCACCTAGTAGTGCCCAAACCTGTGCCCTCCTAGGGGAAAGTATGAATGCTTTTATCCCTCTTCCTGTACTTCCAATGAACAAACACACATGTCTGGTAATCCTAAGATTTTTTTTGTTTCCTGTGACACTCACCTAATTTCAAGGCCACTGCCACCTCACAAGCTTAGCCTTGTCGTAGTCAAACTGTTCACCTTTTAGACCGTTTGTTTTTCTCAGAAGTTATCGGGTGATTAAAGCTTCTGAACCAAGTGTGCCAGGTCCACGACTACCATCTCCTGGACCACCTCAACCTTATCCATCCTGGATAAAGTTGCCCTCAATGGACAATCCCTCCCAGCAGTGCAGGAAGGGTATGGACCCAAAGCCCCACCTCGCCCCTTTTGCCAGCAGGAAGTAGCTAGAGATGTCGTCGCCCAGTACCCCAAAGATTTGGGTCCATATATCTTCAGGGGGGCAAATGTTAGGTAGCTATGCTAGGGACTGGGGCATCCGTTATGCATGCCCATAGGGCCAAGATAAGAGCCCAGTTAGGAGAGGCACCCTGTGCATGCTCAGAGGTCCAGATTTCTGGCCATGAAGGGGAGGTCACCTGGGTGGTTCCTGTACCTGGATTGACCAATCTAGGCCATGATAATTCAATTCAGCCACTGGGGTCGGCCAGACTTGCCCACCACGCCTCCCTAACGCTCATAAAACTCTCTTGAGTGCAGACCAGGCTTCTGCATGATTTCTCTCACACTCAGGAAGGCTCTTTGGAGGCAGCTGGGCTGCACAAGAGTGGCTGGTGGATACTGTTCAGATGCATGGCTTTCTGCTTGCAAGGGTTTTTGTCTCAGCTGACTGGAAGGGAGGAGGTAGTACGTCTGGATCACAGAGTATCCATGTCCACAAACGAGGCTGCTCATTCCACTGTCCTGGAAGTGCTTTATGAAAACCCTCTGCTTTGCAATGTCACTCCTTGTAGATTAGAGTGGGAGGGGCTGGGACCAAGGTATGCTGCCTCTTGCTCCCAGTTGCAGTTTTCTGGATGCTGATTGTATCTCTTACAGCATCAGTTAGTGGGCTTGTTGTCTGCCTCAGGCTTTGTTCACGGAGATCCTCCAGCTAGGTGGTGGTGTATGCACATGAGCAGAGGCTTCCTGCCAATCCCCCATGAGTAGTAGAGCTCCCATGGTGTGGACTCCATGAAAGCCTTGCCCCAGGCAGCACGCTTACAAAGGAGGGCGGGCCCTGCAGGACAGAAGACCATTCCCCCTGTGGAATGGCCTCAGAGATCCACCTCCCTCTCTGGCCAGCTGCTGGGGCTGTGGGTCCTAAGCATCATGGCTGACTCAGTAATAGACACAGGGTGAGGCCACTCCAGTAGCTGTTTTGACTGGTCTCATCCAGCCTGAGATCATCCTTGCATGAGCCCTCTGCCCAGATTATTTTTGTTTCTTTTATGATCTTTTCATTAGTGGCTCCTACAACACTAACCGCAATCCATAAATACATCATCTGTTTGAAGCACATCTGTACATTAATTGCCCTCCTTATTCACAAAATATCCACTCTCCACCCAAGCCCCTGGCCTCAGCTCTTCATTTTTGCCCCCTCAATGCCCGCCACCCATCCCTCATCAATCCTTGGAAATGTACTAATTCTTTTGTCATATTTTCACCCACCTTTCTTTTGAGGTCAATGAAGATCCTTGTAATCGGTTCCCACTTTCCATCCTGCCCTTCCTCCACCCTCCCAGTATCTCCACTCATAACACTGGTAAAGGGCCCATCCACTCTGGATTCCCCGTGTTTGAAATTCCTATCGGTACTAGAATACCTTCTCTAGTTTGGCCAGATTAGTATGGTAGAACTGGGATCATGATAGTGGGGCAAGAGGAAGCATTAAGAACTAGAGGAAAGTTGTGTTTCATCTTTGTTGTCTCTTACCCTGTATTCTTTAATCTCCACTCTGAGATCCTTCTGTAAGGGGATGTCCAGTGCACTGCAAATAGGTTTTGGGTCTATACCCGGCAGTCCCCTCTCATTCTCCATGATAAGATTTATTGTTTTCATGATGCCTGTTGCCTTATCCCTTTAAAACTTTGTGATCACACAGGCTGGTATGCTTTCTCCATGTGGGCTCTGTTGCTTCAGAGCCAGATGGCTGTTTCTTTACCCTCAAGCCTTTAAGACCCCACATGCTATATCTTTAGGTAGCTGGACACCATCGGATTTCTTCACCACATTTGCTTATGCAGCCGCTTTGTGGTCAGTGATTGTGTAGGAAAGGTGAGCATCTTAGAATGCCAATTTTATAAAACAGTGTTCTTGCAATGAGGGATTCCTTGAGCGGAGGCCCTATGTCCATCTGCTACCTCAATACTAAATCTATAAACATATGGACATAGATCTATTTCCCCATGCCCCTTTGTAAATATATGTACATATGTACATGCCTTTTTTTAGACGTCTATAACTGACCCTTGCTTCCCAGCTCACTCTTCTATACCCTTTGATTTTCCTCTTGTGCCCACTGACATGCTCAGTCTTCCTTTGGGTTTCAGTAATTCCTCTTGGTTACATTACCTTTGATCACGCCCTACCAGGCCTCCTACATCCCCCTCACTACCGTTTTCCATCACTTGTTGTACCCTTGTCTCTGGGTTTCTTTACACCACTTCCTTTCCCCCCACCCTCCTCACTCCCATGCCCAATGGAAAGGGCCGGTCACATGTTTACTCCTCCAGATTCTTCATCCAGCCTCTCTTAATTAGACAGACCTGTAAACGTAATAACATGCACAAAACAAGACTGAGCTAAACCAAGCAGCAAAAAGAAAAACAAACAAAAATGAAAACAAAACCCAACCCAAATCCAATGACACTAAAAGAAAACAACACTAACCAGAAAGAAAAGTACAAGGACTGTGTGGTCAACTTTAGGAGTGTTTTCCAGTCCAGTCTGTGGGGGCACCGAACCCTGACCACAAAGTCCACCTTTGGCATTCCCTGGGGACTTTGATGCTCCGTTTTCTTTCTCTTCCGCTACACTCTCTTAGTGTCATGCCTCGAAGTGGCAGGATCAGTTCGGGCGCAGTTCCCACACTGTGTGTCCAGTGTTGTCCCCTCTAAGGCTATGGGTCTTTGAGGGACGTTTCTCATCGTGGGGCTGCCCATGTGGTCTTCTCTGTGGATTGGCTTCTCTGATTGGGAACATCATCCTCAAGGTGTATTGGGCCAGGGTGTGCTCCATTCTTCCCTCCTCCCCCTTGTTCTGCCCTGTGTTCTCTGATCAGATATGTCCCTCTCCACGAGCTGCAGATCATACATAGTCCAAGTGCCCGCTAGTTAACCTACATAGTCCAAGTGCCCACTAGGTAACCTAGATAGTCCAAGTGCCCACTAGGTAACTTACATAGCCCAAACCCCGCTAGGCAACCTAGATAGTCCAAGTGCCCGTTCGTTAACCTAGGTAGCCAAGTGCCCGCTAGGTAAACTAGACAGTCCAAGTGTCTGCTAGGTAACCAACATAGCCCAAATGCCCGTTCGTTAACCTACATAGTCCAAGGGCCCACTAGTTAACCTAGATCGTCTAAGTGTCCTCTACTTAACCTACATAGTCCAAATGCACGCTAGTTAACCTACATAGTCCAAGTGCCGCTAGGTAACCTACATAGTGCAAGTGTCCCCTAGTTAACCTACATAGTCCAAGTAGCCGGTAGTTAACATAGATAGTCCAAGTGCCCACTAGTTAACATAGATAGTCCAAGTGTCCGCTAGGGAACATACATAGTCCGTGCCCGCTAGGTAACCTAGATAGTGAATGTGCCCGGTAGTTAACCTACATAGTCCAAGTGCCCGCTAGGTAACCTAGATAGTCCAAGGGCCCGCTAGTTAACCTACATAGTCCAAGTGCCCGGTAGTTAACTTACATAGTCCAAGGCCCCCTCTGGAACCTACATAGTCCAAGTGCCTGCTAGGGAACCTACATAGTTCAAGTGTCCGTAGGGAACACACAGAATCCAAGTGCCCGCTAGGGAATCTACATAGTCCAAGGGCCCGCTAGTTAACGTAGATAGTCCAAGTACCCGCTAGTCAACCTAGATCGTCCAAGTGCACGCTAGTTAACCTACATAGTCCAAGGGCCCGCTAGTTAACCTATATAGTCCAAGTGCCCGCTAGGGAACCTACATAGTCAAATTGCCCGCTAGGGAACCTACATAGTCCAAGTGCCCGCTAGTTAACCTAGATAGTCCAAGTGCCCGCTAGTTAACCTAGATAGTCCAAGTGCCCGCTAGTTAACCAGGATCATCAAAGTGCCCTCTAGTTAACTTACATAGTCCAAAGGCCTGCTAGTTAACCTACATAGAGTAAGGGCCCTCTAGTTAACCTTGATAGTACAAGTGCCCGCTAGTTAACCTGCATAGTCCAAGTTCCCGCAAGGTAACCTAGACAGTCCAAGTGACCTTTAGGTTACCTACATAGTCCAAGTGCCCGTTCGTTAACCTACATAGTCCAAGTGCCCGCTAGGTAACGTAGATAGCCCAAGTGCCCGCTAGGGAACGTACATAGTCCAAGTGCCTGCTAGGTAACCTAGATAGTCCAAATGCCCGCTAGTTAACCAACATAGTCCAAGTGCCTCCTAGGTAAACTACACAGTCCAAGTGCCCACTAGGTAACCTAGACAGTCCAAGTACCCGATAGGGAACCTACATAGTCCAAGTGCTCGCTAGGCAACCTACATAGTCCAAGTGCCCGCTAGGTAACTTAGATAGTCCAATTGCCCGTTAGCTAACCTAGATAGTCGAAGTGTCCGCTAGTTAACCTACATAGTCCAAGTGCCCGTTCGTTAACCTAGATGGGCCAAGTGCCTGCTAGGTAACCTAGACAGTCCAAGTGCCGGCTAGGTTACCTACATAGTCCAAGTGCACGTTCGTTAACCTAGATAGTCAAAGTGCCTACTAGGTAACTTAAATAGTCCAAGTGCTCGCTAGGGAACCTACATAGTCCAAGTGCCCGCTAGGTAACCTAGATAGTCCAATTGCCCGTTAGCTAACCTAGATAGTCGAAGTGCCCGCTAGGAAACCTAGATAGTCCAAGGGCCCGCTAGTTAATCTAGATAGTCCAAGTGTCCGCTAGGAAACCTAGATAGTCCAAGTGCCCGCTAGGGTATGTACGTAGTTCAAGTTCCCGCTAGGTAACCTAGATTGTCCAAGTGTCCGCAAGTTAACCTACATAGTCCAAGTGCCCGCTAGGTAACCTAGATAGTCCAAGGTCCTGCTAGTTAACCTACATAGTCCAATGCCCGATAGTGAACATACAAAGTCCAAGTGCCCGCTGAGGAACCTACATAGTCCAAGTGCCCGATAGGGAACCTACATATACCAAGTGCCCATTAGGGAACCTAGATAGTCCAAGTGCCCGTAGGGAACCTATATTGTCCAAGTGCCCGCTAGGGAACCTACATAGTCAAAGTGCCCGCTAGGGAACCTGCATTGTACAAGTGCCCGCTAATTAACCTAGATAGTCCAAGTGCCCGCTAGTTAACCTAGACAGTCCAAGTGCCCGCTGGTTAACCTTGATCATACAAGTGCCCGCTAGTTAACCTACATAGTCCAAGTGCCTGTTAGGGAACCTACATAGTCCAAGTGCCCGCAGAGGAACCTACATAGTCCAAGTGCCCTATAGGGAACCTAGATAGTCCAAGTGCCCGCTAGGGAACCTACATAATTAAAGTGCCCGCTAGGGAGCCTGCATTGTGCAAGTGCCCGCTAGTTAACCTAGATAGTCCAAGTGCCCGCTAGTTAACCTATATTGTCGAAGTGCCCGATAGTTAACCTACATAGTCCAAGGTCAGCTAGTTAACCTAGATAGTCCAAGTGCCCGCTAGTTAACCTACATAGTCCAAGAACCTGCTAGTTAACCTAGATAGTCCAAGTGCCCGCTAGTTAACCTACATAGTCCAAGGGCCCGCTAGTTAACCTAGATATTCCAAGTGCCCGCTTGTTAACCTAGATCGTCCAAGTGTACGCTAGTTAACCTACATAGTCCAAGTTCCCATTAGGTAACCTAGATAGTACAAGTGCCTGCAAGGTAACCTACATAGTCCAAGTGCCCGCTAGGTAACCTAGATATTCCAAGTTCCTGTTAGCTAACCTAGATAATCCAAGTGCCCGCTAGGTAACCTACATAGTCCAAGGGCCCGCTAGGTAACCTATATAGTCCAAGTGCCCGCTAAGAAACCAAGATAGTCCAAGTGCCCGCTAGGTAACCTACATAGTCCATGTTCCCGCTACGTAACCTAGATAGTCCAAGTGCCCGTTACCTAACCTAGATAATCCAATTGCCCGCCATGCAACATACATAGTCCAAGTGCCCATTCGTTAACCTAGAAGTCCAAGTGCCCGTTAGGTAACCTACATAGTCCAAATGCCCGTTCGGTAACCTAGATAGTCCAAGTGCCCGCTAATTAACCTACATAGTCCAAGTGCCCGCTAGGTAACCTAGATAGTGCAAGTGCCCGCTAGGTAACCTACATAGTCCAAGTGCCCGCTAGTTAACCTAGATAGTCCAAGTGCCCGTTCGTTAACCTAGATAGTCCAAGTGCCCGCTAGGTCACCTAGACAGTCCAAGTGCCTGCTAGGTAACTTACATTGTCCAAATGCCCCTTCGTTAACCTACACAGTCCAAGGGCCCATTATTTAACCTGGATCGTCCAAGTGTCTTTGGTTAACCTACATAGTCCAAGTGCCCGCAAGGTAACCTATATAGTCCAAGTTCCAGCTATGTAACCTAGATAGTCCAAGGGCCCGCTAGATAACCTACATAGTCCAAGTGCCCGCTAGTTAAACTAGATAGTCCAAGTGCCCGCTAAGGAACCTACATAGTCCAAGTGCACGCTAGTTAACCCAGATAGTCCAAGTGCCCGCTAGTTAACCTAGATAGTCCAAGTGCCGCTAGTTAACCTACATAGTGCAAGTGTCCCCTAGTTAACCTACATAGTCCAAGTGCCCGCTAGTTAACATAGATAGTCCAAGTGCCCTCTAGGGAACGTACATAGTCCAAGTGCCCGCTAGGTAACCTAGATAGTGCAAGTGCCCGGTAGTTAACCTACATAGTCCAAGTGCCCGCTAGGTAACCTAGATAGTCTAAGGGCCCGCTAGTTAACCTACATAGTCCAAGTGCCCGGTAGTTAACTTACATAGTTCAAGTGTCCGTAAGGAACATATGTAGCCCAAGTGCCCGCTAGGGAACATACAGAGTCTAAGTGCCCGCTAGGGAACCTACGTAGTTCAAGTGCCCGCTAGGGAATCTACATAGTCCAAGGGCCCGTTAGTTAACGTAGAGAGTCCAAGTGCTGCTAGTTAATCTACATAGTTCAAGGTCCCGCTACGTAACCTACATAGTCCAAGTGCCTGATAGGGAACCTACATAGTCCAAGTGCCCGCAGAGGAACCTACATAGTCCAAGTGCCCGATAGGGAACCTACATATTCCAAGTGCCCGTTAGGGAACCTAGATAGTACAAGTGGCGCAGGGAACCTATATAGTCCAAGTGCCCGCTAGGGAACCTACATAGTCAAAGTGCCCGCTAGGGAACCTGCATTGTGCAAGTGCCCGCTAGTTAACCTAGATAGTCCAAGTGCCCGCTAGTTAACTTACATAGTCCAAGGTCAGCTAGTTAACCTAGATAGTCCAAGTGCCCGCTAGTTAACCTACATAGTCCGAGGTCAGCTAGTTAACCTAGATAGTCCAAGTGCCCGCTAGTTAACCTACATAGTCCAAGAACCCGCTAGTTAACCTAGATATTCCAAGTGCCCGATAGTTAACCTACATAGTTCTCGGGCTCGCTAGTTAACCTAGATATTCCAAGTGCCCGCTAGTTAACCTAGATCGTCCATGTGTCCGCTAGTTAACCTATATAGTCCAAGTTCCCGTTAGGTAACCTAGATAGTAAAAGTGCCCGCAAGGTAACCTACATAGTCCAAGTGCCCGCTAGGTAACCTAGATATTCCAAGTTCCTGTTAACTAACCTAGATAATCCAAGTGCCCGCTAGGTAACCTACATAGTCCAAGTGCCCTTTCGTTAACCTAGATAGTCCAAGTGCCCGCTAGGTAACCTACAGAGTCAAAGGGTCCGCTAGGTAACCTATATAGTCCAAGTGCCCGTTACCTAACCTAGATAGTCCAATTGCCCGCTATGCAACATACATAGTCCAAGTGCCCGCTAGTTAACCTACATAGTCCAAGTGCCCGCTAGGTAACCTAGATAGTCCAAGTGCCCGCTAGGTAACTTACATAGTCCAAATCCCGCTAGGCAACCTAGATAGTCCAAGTGCCCGTTCGTTAACCTAGATAGCCAAGTGCCCGCTAGGTAAACTAGACAGTCCAAGTGTCTGCTAGGTAACCTACATAGCCCAAATGCCCGTTCGTTAACCTACATAGTCCAAGGGCCCACTAGTTAACCTAGATCGTCTAAGTGTCCTCTACTTAACCTACATAGTCCAAATGCACGCTAGTTAACCTACATAGTCCAAGTGCCGCTAGGTAACCTACATAGTGCATGTGTCCCCTAGTTAACCTACATAGTCCAAGTAGCCGGTAGTTAACATAGATAGTCCAAGTGCCCACTAGTTAACATAGATAGTCCAAGTGTCCGCTAGGGAACATACATAGTCCAAGTGCCCGCTAGGTAACCTAGATAGTGCATGTGCCCGGTAGTTAACCTACATAGTCCAAGTGCCCGCTAGGTAACCTAGATAGTCCAAGGGCCCGCTAGTTAACCTACATAGTCCAAGTGCCCGGTAGTTAACTTACATAGTCCAAGTGCCCCCTCTGGAACCTACATAGTCCAAGTGCCTGCTAGGGAACCTACATAGTTCAAGTGTCCGTAGGGAACACACAGAATCCAAGTGCCCGCTAGGGAATCTACATAGTCCAAGGGCCCGCTAGTTAACGTAGATAGTCCAAGTACCCGCTAGTCAACCTAGATCGTCCAAGTGCACGCTAGTTAACCTACATAGTCCAAGGGCCCGCTAGTTAACCTATATAGTCCAAGTGCCCGCTAGGGAACCTACATAGTCAAAGTGCCCGCTAGGGAACCTACATAGTCCAAGTGCCCGCTAGTTAACCTAGATAGTCCAAGTGCCCGCTAGTTAACCTAGATAGTCCAAGTGCCCGCTAGTTAACCAGGATCATCAAAGTGCCCTCTAGTTAACTTACAGAGTCCAAAGGCCTGCTAGTTAACCTACATAGAGCAAGGGCCCTCTAGTTAACCTTGATAGTCCAAGTGCCCGCTAGTTAACCTACATAGTCCAAGTTCCCGCTAGGTAACCTAGACAGTCCAAGTGACCATTAGCTTACCCACATAGTCCAAGTGCCCGTTCGTTAACCTACATAGTCCAAGTGCCCGCTAGGTAACGTAGATAGCCCAAGTGCCCGCTAGGGAACGTACATAGTCCAAGTGACCGCTAGTTAACCAACATAGTCCTAGTTCCTCCTAGGTAAACTACATAGTCCAAGTGCCCACTAGGTAACCTAGACTGTCCAATTGCCCCCTAGTTAACCTAGACAGTCCAAGTACCCCATAGGGAACCTACATAGTCCAAGTGCTCGCTAGGGAACCTACATAGTCCAAGTGCTCGCTAGGCAACCTACATAGTCCAAGTGCCCGCTAGGTAACCTAGATAGTCCAATTGCCCGTTAGCTAACCTAGATAGTCGAAGTGTCCGCTAGTTAACCTACATAGTCCAAGTGCCCGTTCGTTAACGTAGATAGGCCAAGTGCCTGCTAGGTAACCTAGACAGTCCAAGTGCCCGCTAGGTTACCTACATAGTCCAAGTGCACGTTCGTTAACCTAGATAGTCAAAGTGCCTGCTAGGTAACCTAAATAGTACAAGTGCACGCTAGGGAACCTACATAGTCCAAGTGCCCGCTAGGTAACCTAGATAGTCCAATTGCCCGTTAGCTAACCTAGATAGTCGAAGTGTCCGCTAGTTAACCTACATAGTCCAAGTGCCCGTTCGTTAACGTAGATAGGCCAAGTGCCTGCTAGGTAACCTAGACAGTCCAAGTGCCCGCTAGGTTACCTACATAGTCCAAGTGCCCGCTGGTAACCTACATAGTACAAGGGCCCGCTAGGTAACCTTGATAGTCCAAGTGCCTTCTAGTTAACCTACATAGTCCATGTGCTCGCTAGGTAACCTACAAAGTCCAAGTGCCCACTAGGTAACCTAAGTAATCCAAATGCCCGCTAGGGAAACTACATAGTCCAAGTGCCCGCTAGTTAACCTCGATAGTCCAAGTGCCCGCTAGTAAACCTAGATAGTCCAAGGGCCCGCTAGTTAACCTAGACAGTCCAAGTGCCCGCTAGTTAACCTAGATCGTCTAAGGGCCCGCTGGTTAACCTAGATAATCCAAGTGCCCGCTAGTTAACTTACATAGTCCAAGGGCCCTCTAGTTAACCTAGATAGTCCAAGTGCCCGCTAGGGGACGTACATAGAACAAGTGCCCGCTAGGTAACCTAGATAGTCCAAGTGCCCGCTAGGGTATGTACATAGTTCAAGTGCCCGCTAGGTAACCTAGATTGTCCAAGTGTGCGCTAGTTAACCTACATTGTCCAAGTGCCCGCTAGGTAACCTCGATAGTCCAAGGTCCTGCTAGATAACCTACATAGTCCAAAGCCCGATAGGGAACCTACAAAGTCCAAGTGCCCGCTGAGGAACCTATATTGTCCAAGTCCCCGATAGGGAACCTACATATTCCAAGTGCCAATTAGGGAACCTAGATAGTCCAAGTGCCCGTAGGGAACCTATATAGTCCAAGTGCCCTCTAGGGAACCTACATAGTCAAAGTGCCCGCTAGGGAATCGGCATTGTAAAAGTGCTCGCTAATTAACCTAGATAGTCCAAGTGCCCGCTAGTTAACCTAGATAGTCGAAGTGCCCGCTAGGGAACCTACATTGTTAAAGTGCCCGCTAGGGAGCCTGCATTGTGCAAGTGCCCGCTAGTTAACCTAGATAGTCCAAGTGCCCGCTAGTTAACCTAGATTGTCGAAGTGCCCGATAGTTAACCTACATAGTCCAAGGTCAGCTAGTTAACCTAGATAGTCCAAGTGCCCGCTAGTTAAACTACATAGTCCAAGAACCTCCTAGTTAACCTAGATAGTCCAAGTGCCCGCTAGTTAACCTACATAGTCCAAGGGCCTGTTAGTTAACCTAGATATTCCAAGTTCCTGTTATCTAAACTAGATAATCCAAGTGCCTGCTAGGTAACCTACATAGTCCAAGTGCCCTTTCGTTAACCTAGATAGTCCAAGTGCCCTCTAGGTAACCTACATAGTCCAAGTTCCCGCTACGTAACCTAGATAGTCCAAGTGCCCGTTACCTAACCTAGATAATCCAATTGCCCGCTATGCAACATACATAGTCCAAGTGCCCATTCGTTAACCTAGAAGTCCAAGTGCCCGTTAGGTAACCTACATAGTCCAAATGCCCGTTCGGTAACCTAGATAGTCCAAGTGCCCGCTAATTAACCTACATAGTCCAAGTGCCCGCTAGGTAACCTAGATAGTGCAAGTGCCCGCTAGGTAACCTACATAGTCCAAGTGCCCGCTAGTTAACCTAGATAGTCCAAGTGCCCGTTCGTTAACCTAGATAGTCCAAGTGCCCGCTAGGTCACCTAGACAGTCCAAGTGCCTGCTAGGTAACTTACATTGTCCAAATGCCCCTTCGTTAACCTACATAGTCCAAGGGCCCATTATTTAACCTAGATCGTCCAAGTGTCTTTGGTTAACCTACATAGTCCAAGTGCCCGCAAGGTAACCTATATAGTCCAAGTTCCAGCTATGTAACCTAGATAGTCCAAGGGCTCGCTAGTTAACCTACATAGTCCAAGTGCCCGCTAGGTAAACTAGATAGTCCAAGTGCCCGCTAAGGAACCTACATAGTCCAAGTGCACGCTAGTTAACCCAGATAGTCCAAGTGCCCGCTAGTTAACCTAGATAGTCCAAGTGCCGCTGGGTAACCTACATAGTGCAAGTGTCCCCTAGTTAACGTACATAGTCCAAGTGCCCGCTAGGTAACCTAGATAGTGCAAGTGCTGGGAGTTAAACTACATAGTCCAAGTGCCCGCTAGGTAACCTAGATAGTCTAAGGGCCCGCTAGTTAACCTACATAGTCCAAGTGCCCGGTAGTTAACTTACATAGTTCAAGTGTCCGTAAGGAACATATATAGTCCAAGTGCCCGCTAGGGAATATACAGAGTCTAAGTGCCCGCTAGGGAACCTATGTAGTCCAAGTGCCCGCTGGGAATCTACATAGTACAAGGGCCCGCTAGTTAACGTAGATAGTCCAAGTGCCGCTAGTTAATCTACATAGTTCAAGGGCCCGCAAGTTAACCTACATAGTCCAAGTGCCTGATAGGGAACCTACATAGTCCAAGTGCCCGCAGAGGAACCTACATAGTCCAAGTGCCCGATAGGGAACCTACATATTCCAAGTGCCCGTTAGGGAACCTAGATAGTCCAAGTGCCCGCTAGGGAACCTACATAGTCAAAGTGCCCGCTAGGAAACCTGCATTGTGCAAGTGCCCGCTAGTTAACCTAGATAATCCAAGTGCCCGCTAGTTAACTTACATAGTCCAAGGTCAGCTAGTTAACCTTGATAGTCGAAGTGCCCGCTAGTTAACCTACATAGTCCAAGGTCAGCTAGTTAACCTAGATAGTCCACGTGCCCGCTAGTTAACCTACATAGTCCAAGAACCCGCTAGTTAACCTACATAGTCAATGTGCCCGCTAGGGAACCTGCATTGTAAAAGTGCCCGCTAATTAACCTAGATAGTCCAAGTGCCCGCTAGTTAACCTAGATAGTCGAAGTGCCCGCTAGGGAACCTACATAGTCCATGTGCCCGCTAGGTAACCTAGTTATTCCAAGTTCCTGTTAGCTAACCTAGATAATCGAAGTGCCCGCTAGGTAACCTACATAGTCCAAGTGCCCGCTAGGTAACCTACATAGTCAAAGGGTCCGCTAGGTAACCTATATAGTCCAAGTGCCCGTTACCTAACCTAGATAGTCCAATTGCCAGCTATGCAACATACATAGTCCAAGTACCCGCTAGTTAACCTACATAGTCCAAGTGTCCGCTAGGTAACCTAGATAGTCCAAGTGCCCGCTAGGTAACTTACATAGTCTAAATGCCCGCTAGGCAACCTAGATAGTCCAAGTGCCCGTTCGTTAACGTAGATAGCCAAGTGCCCGCTAGGTAACCTAGACAGTCCAAGTGTCTGCTAGGTAACCTACATAGTCCAAATGCCCGTTCGTTAACCTACATAGTCCAAGGGCCCACTAGTTAACCTAGATCGTCTAAGTGTCCTCTACTTAACCTACATAGTCCAAATGCACGCTAGTTAACCTACATAGTACAAGTGCCGCTAGGTAACCTACATATTGCAAGTGTCCCCTAGTTAACCTACATAGTCCAAGTGGCCGGTAGTTAACATAGATAGTCCTAGTGCCCACTAGTTAACATAGATAGTCCAAGTGCCCGCTAGGGAACATACATAGTCCAAGTGCCCGCTAGGTAATCTAGATAGTGCATGTGCCCGGTAGTTAACCTACATAGTCCAAGTGCCCGCTAGGTAACCTAGATAGTCCAAGGGCCCGCTAGTTAACCTACATAGTCCAAGTGCCCGGTAGTTAACTTACATAGTCCAAGTGCCCCCTCTGCAACCTACATAGTCCAAGTGCCTGCTAGGGAACCTACATAGTTCAAGTGTCTGTAGGGAACATACAGAATCCAAGTTCCCGCTAGGGAATCTACATAGTCCAAGGGCCCGCTAGTTAACGTAGATAGTCCAAGTACCCGCTAGTTAACCTAGATCGTCCAAGTGCACGCTAGTTAACCTACATAGTAGTTAACCTATATAGTCCAAGTGCCCGCTAGGGAACCTCCATAGTCCAAGTGCCCGCTAGTTAACCTAGATAATCCAAGTGCCCGCTAGTTAACCTAGATAGTCCAATTGCCCGCTAGGGGACGTACATAGTCCAAGTGCCCGCTAGGTAACCTAGATAGTCCAAGTGCCCGCTAGGGTATGTACATAGTTCAAGTGCCCGCTAGGTAACCTAGATAGTCCAAGTGCCCGCTAGGGGACGTACATAGTCCAAGTGCCCGCTAGGTAACCTAGATAGTCCAAGTGCCCACTAGGGTATGTACATAGTTCAAGTGCCCGCTAGGTAACCTAGATTGTCCAAGTGTGCGCTAGTTAACCTACATAGTCCAAGTGCCCGCTAGGTAACCTAGATAGTCCAAGGTCCTGCTAGTTAACCTACATAGTCCAATGCCCGATAGGGAACCTACAAAGTCCAAGTGCCCGCTGAGGAACCTATATAGTCCAAGTGCCCGATAGGGAACCTACATATTCCAAGTGCCCGTTAGGGAACCTAGATAGTCCAAGTGCCCGTAGGGAACCTATATAGTCCAAGTGCCCTCTAGGGAACCTACATAGTCAAAGTGCCCGCTAGGGAACCTGCATTGTGCAAGTGCCCGCTAGTTAACCTAGATAGTCCCAGTGCCGCTAGGTAACCTACATAGTGCAAGTGTCCCCTAGTTAACGTACATAGTCCAAGTGCCCGCTATTTAACATAGATAGTCCAAGTGCCCTCTAGGGAACGTACATAGTCCAAGTGCCCGCTAGGTAACCTAGATAGTGCAAGTGCCCGGTAGTTAACCTACATAGTCCAAGTGCCCGCTAGGTAACCTAGATAGTCTACGGGCCCGCTAGTTAACCTACATAGTCCCAGTGCCCGGTAGTTAACTTACATAGTTCAAGTGTCCATAAGGAACATATATAGTCCAAGTGCCCGCTAGGGAACATACAGAGTCTGAGTGCCCGCTAGGGTACCTATGTAGTCCAAGTGCCCGCTCGGGAATCTACATAGTCCAAGGGCCCGCTAGTTAACGTAGATAGTCCAATTGCCGGTAGTTAATCTACATAGTTCAAGGGCCCGCTAGTTAACCTACATAGTCCCAGTGCCTGATAGGGAACCTACATAGTCCAAGTGCCCGCAGAGGAACCTACATAGTCCAAGTGCCCGATAGGGAACCTACATATTCCAAGTGCCCGTTAGGGAAACTAGATAGTCCAAGTGCCCGCAGGGAACCTATATAGTCCAAGTGCCCGCTAGGGAACCTACATAGTCAAAGTGCCCGCTAGGGAACCTGCATTGTGCAAGTGCCCGCTAGTTAACCTAGATAGTCCAAGTGCCCGCTAGTTAACTTACATAGTCCAAGGTCAGCTAGTTAACCTAGATAGTCCAAGTGCCCGCTAGTTAACCTACATAGTCCAAGGTCAGCTAGTTAACCTAGATAGTCCAAGTGCCCGCTAGTTAACCTACATAGTCCAAGTACCCGCTAGTTAACCTACATAGTCCAATTTCCCGCTAGGTAACCTAGACAGTCCAAGTGACCATTAGGTTACCTACATAGTCCAAGTGCCCGTTCGTTAACCTACATAGTCCAAGTGCCCGCTAGGTAACGTAGATAGCCCAAGTGCCCGCTAGGGAACGTACATAGTCCAAGTGCCCGCTAGGTAACCTAGATAGTCCAAGTGCCCGCTAGTTTACCAACATAGTCCAAGTGCCTCCTAGGTAAACTACATAGTCCAAGTGCCCACTAGGTAACCTAGACTGTCCAATTGCCCCCTAGTTAACCTAGACAGTCCAAGTACCCCATAGGCAACCTACATAGTGCAAGTGCTCGCTAGGGAACCTACATAGTCCAAGTGCTCTCTAGGCAACCTACATAGTCCAAGTGCCCGCTAGGTAACCTAGATAGTCCAATTGCCCGTTAGCTAACCTAGATAGTCGAAGTGTCAGCTAGTTAACCTACATAGTCCAAGTGCCCGTTCGTTAACGTAGATAGGCCAAGTGCCTGCTAGGTAACCTAGACAGTCCAAGTGCTCGCTAGGTTACCTACATAGTCCAAGTGCACGTTCGTTAACCTAGATAGTCAAAGTGCCTGCTAGGTAACCTAAATAGTCCAAGTGCCCGCTAGGGAACCTACATAGTCCAAG
The DNA here is from genome assembly GCF_050624435.1 of Tenrec ecaudatus. Classification (NCBI taxonomy): domain Eukaryota; kingdom Metazoa; phylum Chordata; class Mammalia; order Afrosoricida; family Tenrecidae; genus Tenrec; species Tenrec ecaudatus. The sequence continues at coordinate 85,288 of NW_027457815.1, forward strand.
TGCCTGCTAGGTAACCTAGATAGTCCAATTGCCCGTTAGCTAACCTAGATAGTCGAAGTGTTCGCTAGTTAACCTACATAGTCCAAGTGCCCGTTCGTTAACGTAGATAGGCCAAGTGCCTGCTAGGTAACCTAGACAGTCCAAGTGCCCGCTAGGTTACCTACATAGTCCAAGTGCACGTTCGTTAACCTAGATAGTCCAAGTGCCCGCTGGTAACCTACATAGTACAAGGGCCTGCTAGGTAACCTTGATAGTCCAAGTGCCTTCTAGTTAACCTAGATAGTCCAATTGCCCGTTAGCTAACCTAGATAGTCGAAGTGTCCGCTAGTTAACCTACATAGTCCAAGTGCCCGCTAGTTAACCTAGATAGTCCAAGTGCCCGCTAGTAAACCTACATAGTCCAAGGGCCCGCTAGTTAATCTAGATAGTCCAAGTGCCCGCTAGTTAACCTAGATAGTCCAAGTGCCCGCTAGTTAACCTAGATCGTCTAAGGGCCCGCTAGTTAACCTAGATAATCCAAGTGCCCGCTAGTTAACCTACATATTCCAAGGGCCCTCTAGTTAACGTAGATAGTCCAAGTGCCCGCTAGGGGACGTACATAGTCCAAGTGCCCACTAGGTAACCTAGATAGTCCAAGTGCCCGCCAGGGTATGTACATAGTTCAAGTGCCCGCTAGGTAACCTAGATAGTCCAAGTGCCCGCTAGGTAACCTACATAGTCCAAGTTCCCGCTAGGTAACCTATATAGTCCAAGTGCCCGTTACCTAACCTAGATAATCCAATTGCCCGCTATGCAACATACATAGTCCAAGTGCCCATTCGTTAACCTAGAAGTCCAAGTGCCTGCTAGGCAACCTACATAGTCCAAATGCCCGTTCGGTAACCTAGATAGTCCAAGTGCCCGCTAATTAACCTACATAGTCCAAGTGCCCGCTAGGTAACCTAGATAGTGCAAGTGCCCGCTAGGTAACCTACAAAGTCCAAGTGCCCGAATGTATAAGGGTGCTTTGCTCAATTGATGTATGTACAGATTGTGATAAGAGCCTTATGAGCCCCAATAAAACGATTAAAATAAATAAATAAAGAATGAAAGAAAAAAAAAAAGAAATGTATTGGCCTTAGGGGAGGGGCAAAGTGGGCTGGATTGAGAAAGTCTGTGGCATCCAGTTCTGACTTGACTTTTGGATCCAGAATCTTTCAGGAGTCATGGCCTTGCCCTCCAGCCAGAACTTCCAATAACCGTCTACTCAGAGCCTTGTTAAATTCTCATAATACGTTACACCTGCCATCCTGTGAGCAGCTACCAAACCCAGGCACTTTTTTCTTTCTTTCTTTTTTTTTTAACAGGAACAATAAAGTTTATTGAACCGTAGCTTAGTACAGGCGCTGGGGTTTCCCCACGGTGCTCTTAATGTACAAAGCACGGATATTCTGCCAATTCTTCTTCAGCAGCGAAACCAAAAAGTTGACAGCCAAGTGGATGTTGTACACGAGTTCATCATCTGTCATCTTCACATGGCCAACTGCCACTGCCAGACACAGCACCTTCTTCATCTGGAACTTGAAGGTGGACTTCACCTCGTCGACCTTGGCCACCATGTTCTCATTGTGGGTCAGCAGGGAAGGGAATTTCCCGGCCTTGTTCAGGCCCGGGCCCAGAATTCGAGGAATCTGCTTGATCAGGGTCTCTGAGGCCAAAAAGGCATCATACTTCTTGGCCAGCTTTTTGACCAACTTCTTATTCTTGTTGAGCTTCTTGAGCGCCTCGATGTCCATGTGAGGGATCTCCACGGCCTTCGCTTGTCGCAGTGCTGCTGGTCCCCAAGGACACACACTGAGAACTTGGGGCGCGGGGTGGACTTAAGCCTGACGGTGCCAGAGAAGCGTTTGTCCTTCTGAGGGTCGTAGTTCTTCAGGCTGCTCTGCAGCTCCACCGTCTCCAAAAACTTCCGGCGCTTGCGCTGGTTCCTGTGCAGGACTTCCCGCACCGCCTCGTAGAGGGTGTCGCGAGAGACTTTGGTACTCATGGTTCCTAGCGCTGCGGCAACCGGAAAAGAGACCCAGGCACCTTTTTCAAAGACAAGCTCGCTCTCTCTACCCTTAAGAGCAGGTAGTTTTTGGATGATGGATATGAGATACCACAGAAGGCAAATCTGTAATCTTCCATGATGCCCAAAACATGCTGTCACAACCAGGACCCATGACAATCCCTCAGTTTCCTAAATTGCTTCACTGTTGCTTTTTAATTAATATATGACATTAACTTGTCATATATTGATAACAGGGATGACCCTGAACTAGATGAATAAATTAAAGCTCTCCTCATCCTGTGCTTTTATATGAATGTGTTAATTATTTTTGTCATTAGGGAGAATGATGGAGGGATGGAGCAATACCAAACGGAGTTTGACAAAGTGTTGTGTTTGCTGCGGGAAACATGGTGCGTGTCAGATACAATCCGTCACCCAGTGAGTCTGCAATTAACACCAAGGGACCAAGGTAGGATTCCCGGTAATAAATAGCCTTCCTCCCAGATGCTAGTGGAGACCCAGCAGGACCCACTGTTGTGTTGTAGCAGTTGTACACGGGACCTTATGGGAGACAGAGCTGGTGTTTGAAATGAGTTTTGTTTGTCCCCAGTTGGCTCAGATTTGTTTTTTAGATAGCATAATCACTAACATTTAAACACAGGGTGATGTCACGTAACAATCTGCAGCTTCTGAGAAATGGAGAGGCCCGACTTTGCTGGTTGACAATGCACCTCTGGAAGACAAGGGGGACCACAGAGGGACTGGGGGGGGCAGGCAGATGTGGTGATCGGAGTTTGGAATCCTTGTTTTCCACGTAGAGGTGGCAAGGAGTTCAAGGGTTCAGAAATTGAGGAGGGAAGTTCCAGAAGACAAGTCTGTGTGGTCCATAATAAACCCATATAGGGGTTGAGATTTCAATCCGTTGGCTATTTATTTTGTGCCTGGTAGCCAACAACCAGTCCAGAATTCCTGACCTCGCCGACCGTGTGAAACAAGGACCATTCCAGAATTACATAGAAGCAAGCATGGAAGCAAGGGCATCCACCACCCCGAATGCGTAGGGGTCAGGAACCAAGTGCTTTCTGTAGAACAGCCCCAGAAGGCAGACCTTTGGCTGGAAAACCTGTTAGGGAGCTAGCATAGGGACTGGCAGGCCCATTACACAAGCTCAGAGGTCTGAGCTACCGGCTCATGAAGTAGAGGCTCACTGCATGCTCAGAAGTTCAGGTTTCCAGCCAGCAGGGGGAGCTACGCCTGGGTGGGCGCTGTACCTGCATTGGCTCACCTAGGCCAGGTGAATTCAATTCAACAATACAGCCAATGAGGTCGAACTACGTCATCGACCACGCCTCCCTAACCGCTCATGAAACTCAAGAGGATCCCAAACCAGGCCTCGGCGTGAGCTGTTTCTGGGTGGAGCCGCGGACCGAGGCACACCTGCCCCAGGTGAGGTCCAACAGAAGCGGTGCTGTGTGACTGGAAGCTATGAGGTAAGCCGGCCCCAGGAGTGGGCCTTCCCATGCTGGTCTCACGGGTTGTGGGCCCCTCTGGGCTCCTTTCACCTCACCACCCTTGGGAGAATTGTTGGGTTGAGTTCACCTGGCCTAGGTGAGCCAATCCAAGTGGCGCCCCACCCAATACGGTGGAGGCCCCTGGGGACGCTTGTAGCGTATTGCCGCAGCCCCAGCCTTTTGTGTCGGTCTTTGCGCCATTTCTTGCTGGTGTCAGTCTTTGCGCCGTTTCCTGCTGGTGTCGGTCTTTGCGCCGTTTCTTGCTGGTGTTGGTCTTTGCGCCGTTTCTTGCTGGTGTCGGTCTTTGCGCCGTTTCTTGCTGGTGTCGGTCTTTGCGCCGTTCCTTGCTGGTGTCTGTCTTTGCGCCGTTTCTTCCTGGTGTCTGTCTTTGCGCCGTTTCTTGCTGGTGTCGGTCTTTGCGCCGTTCCTTGCTGGTGTGCGGGACTTGATGTGCCTCTCTGTGCCTGCCTTCCCGGGCTGCATTTGGGAGGGGGCTGGGACGCTGCTGCCTGGAGGCTGGGAGGATTTTGACTCCCAAAGCCTTCTCGAGGCTCAGTGTAAAAGTTTATTTGGACTCGAAAACAGAATCAAAGACCCAATTAATTAAGTTTTAGAAGCAGGCTTTATTGCGAACTTGTGGCGGGTTCAGCAACACAGGGTATTGAGCTATTGAAGCCACGCCAGGGAAAAAATCCTGGCGGCGTTTTTATGCCCACTGCTGGCAGGCACAGCTGGGGAGAATCATAGCTTGGGGGGGGGGGGGGTTTGGATCTGCGCACACAGGTGCTTCCGAAGGGAGAAGGTCGTTAATCTTACCTATATATGTCAGGGACGTGTGGAGTGACCATAGCTTCAGAAAACCTTCTGGCTTTGGGAGGAGCTGGTTCCAGGAATTTGGGGTTGAGCAGAGGAGGGGAGGTCAGTTAGGGGTCAGTCTTGAGAGCTAAAATGGAGTCTGTTGTGCCAAGACAGGACGTTTTAGACTGACCCTATAGGGAAAAGGGACAACATTAGTCCATTTCTGTAACTGCTTCCTGTGGGTAGTGGGCGAAGAGCAAGGGGAGGGGCTTTTCCAGGCAGAGTACTGGGAGTTGCGGCCTGGCACAGGGTGGAGAGGTTGTTGTTGCTGGTGGACTGCTATACGGGTGATTTCGCGGAGTCGACTTTGCAGGAGCTGAATGAGACAAGGAGCAATTAAGAGCAAAATTACTACTAAAATTATGGGTTCTAGTATGGGGGCTAGGAAGGAGTACAGATAAGAGTTCCACCAGGAAGAGGATCCGTCTGTTCTGAATCTGTTGTTTTGCAGCTCACGGTTTAGCTTGTTGAGGGTCTGGACTCTAGTTTCCACAATTCCCAGCTTATTGATGTAATAACGGCATTCCTCCTGGAGGAATAAGCAGGTTCCTCCTTTTTCAGCAGTGATGAGGTCTAAAGTGCAACGGCTCTGCAAGGCAACTTGGGCAACAGAGGTTGTTTGTTTCTGCAGGGAGGCTAGAGATTTGGCAGAGGCATCGACTGCCAGCTGGAAGCGTGTGGATAACTTGTCTGCTGTGGTGATAGAGGGTCTAAGGGTCCCGCCGCTGAGTCCTACTGCACCTGCTGCTGAGGCTAAGGAGATTCTCACTGCTATCGGAAGAAAAACTGCTCTTTTAGTTTGGCGACTGTATACCTGGATGTATTTGTCCTGGACCTCAGCCGGAGTGTATGTAGTGAGCTGCGGAACCAGAGTGACGGGCAGGCACAAAAGGGTAAGGTAGAACTGATGTTTAAATGCTTAGTGTATAGTTGCACCAAAAGAAAATTTTTTTCTGGCGCTGTTAGTGGTTTGGAGGGGATTTGGGTGACATTACATGTCTGTGTCGATGGATTGGAGTAGCAAAAGGGCACTTGAGTGTTTTCTGGTTGGATGTACAGAGGAATATTGGGGATGGTTATGGGTTTTGTGGTCTTTACGTTGGATGAAAATGACAGGGCAGGACCTGGTACTGCTACCAGAGGAGGGCGTTCTAGGGCTGCACACATGCAGCAGGTGGAGAGGTTGCCTAGTCCAGCAAAGTGGCGATGGCCAGTCCCTGCTGTAGCAGGGTAAGCTGGGAGAAGGGAGACTCAGAAGGTTTAGAAATTTGCTTAGTGAGTTGAAGGTCTTGGATCTGAATATTACAGTGGATGGTGGATTGGACCTGGAGTAGCGACCTCCATACATAGAGTTTGGCGTCTGGAAATTTCTCTCGGCGAGTGGCGTACCACGCTCCTGGAACCAGAGGTGTCCAGCGGCTATCCCAGGGGTCTGGGATTGTGAGAGTGTATTTAGATTGATGGTAGTAGAATCATCCCTGGGGACAAAGGGAAAGGTAAAGTATCTGGCAGGAAGACCAAGGACACCCTACATTTTTCTGTATTCACCTTTTTGCACATTGGGTAGTTGCCTTCTGGTCATACAGGTAGCAAATGATGGGATCAGCTTTTCCTTGATGCCGCTTAAAGTCAGTGAAATTTAAGTATATGGGTGTTCTGCACCCTGTGGGTGGGCAGTCAGCGGTGGCCAGCAAATAATCATAACGCTTAGTGCGGGCGTAATTGGTATAGTTTTCAGTCAAGTAAAATCGCCAGCAAAAGGGGAAATTATATTAGGTTTAGCTGGCTGGCTTGGTGAGGCGAGTGAGGTGGAGAGACATAGGACCAGTAGACTGAGCCAGACCACTGGGAGCCATGGTCAGAGTTCACTGCTGCCTTGACTCGGGACAAATGTACCCAGGAATCTATTCCAAGACCCTTGACTGCCAAGGGAGTGGTGAGCACTACGGTGTAAGGGCCTTCCCACCGGGGTGCTAAGGGTCTGGGTGCTAGGGATTTAATTAACACAGCATTTCCAGGATGCACTGGTTTTTGGTGATCAGCAGTGGTCGGAGATGGTTCAGGGATGGGGGAATTTTCGTGTTGTCTAAGAAGGTTGCGGAGCAAGGACAAGTATGGAAGGTACGAAGCTAGCGGAGGGCAATCAGTTGCAGGAAGAGGCGAGAAAAGAAAAGGTTGTCCGTAGAGTATTTCGATCATGGCTGGGGAGGATCTGCACACATAGGTGCTTCAGAGGGGTCGTTAATCTTATCTATATGTGAGGGAGGGTTGGAGTGACCATATATTCAGAAAACATTCTGGCTTTGGGACGAGCTGGTTCCAGGAATTTGGGGTAGAGCAGGGGAGGGGAGGTCGGTTAGGGGTCAGTCTTGAGAGCTAAGATGGAGGTGCAGGCCTCTAAATGGAGTCTGTTGCACCAAGACTGGGACACAGTGGTGTGCTGCGGCTCCGCCAAGCAAGATGGCTGGGAGCGCCCACATCTACCCTGTTGGTTTGGGCAGGTCTCTGGCTGGGTGGTTGGCTCCAGGCTGGCTTTCGGCTAGGCCACAATCTGCGGCTTCCATTTTCCCAGCCACATGACTCCACTCCCAGGCAGAATGGCGCCACCTGTGTCTGTTGTAGCTACTGTCTCTTCCCAGAAAGAAAGCCACCCAGACCGCGGGCAAGTTCAACAGAACAAGTTTTATTTTCTGCGCAGAGACTGTCAGCTCTCTTGAGAGGAGACTGAGTGGCCCCCAGTCTAATTTTCCAAAGGTTTTTATACTTTTGCAATGTGCAGGTGTGCAAGCAGGTAGAGTAGAGAAGCAGGGTGTTGCAGTTAGCCATTCTTAGTTGAACATTACATGCTCTGGTCTTTCCTTCTGTACGTTCCCTTGGGCTATGTCTGCACAGCCTACCTCCCCAATATCAGCTAGTTCGTTGACAGTTCATAGCTAGTTTATTTACTGTTCATAATGGCTTCTATCAGCTCAAAATGACTTCTCTTGTCAAGGCTGTTTAAGCTTTGCCCAGAGCTGCTACATTCCCTCCTCTTCTTAGCCGAGTTCAAATCATTGAATCTGCGGTAGCCAGCCCAGTGTATGGTGGGCTCAGCACTAAGAGTTTTATGGTTTGTACTTTCTGTGTGAGGACTGCCACTAGCTTATTGGTTATTATTGGTCCAAACGTGAGGTTTAGCAGGAGGAGGATTAGGGGTCCGGCTAGGGGCGTTACTAGGGTGGTTCGCCAGGTTGCCCAATTAAGTAGCTTTTCAAACCAATTGGTTTCTTCATTTCTTTTCTTGACTCTTTCCTCTAATCTTTTCCTAACCAGGGCTAAACTATCTTTAATGATTCCTGAATGGTTTGCATAAAACAAGTTTCTCCTAATGCCATGCACAACACTCCTTGTTTCAAAAGGAGCAAGTCAAGCCGTCGGCGGTTTGGCAACACACTTCTACAAGGGAGTGTAAGGATCTTTCTAAATGGGAAACATGGTATTTTTATCCCTGTATATCTAAAGCAATTTGCTGACAAAGAGTCTGATAGTTTAAGTTTCCTTGTATTAAAGCAACTGACCCGACTGCAGCTAATCCCATAATCCCAAGCACCGTTAACAGTGGGACTGACATTGGGGCTCTTTTAGCTCATCCAGAAATTCCAAAGTTATCCCTACCTCCTTCACCAGAACACAGGTACACTTGAGGAATAACATGCACTAGGACACAAATACCCGGGTCTGCTGCTAATACTGGGGAAAGGAGACAGGGTGCTAGTCCTGTGGAACAAGTAAAGCAAGTACCCGTTGTGGCAGATAACAAATAAGGATCACCATTTGGTTCAATAGGAACAGCTTGAAGGCAAAAATCTTGATATTTTGATATATTAAAGGGATAATTAGATGAATAAAAACAGTCTTCGCCCTTGGTAATCTTTTAAAGTGAGCTAGAGTTAAGTCCACTCTAACCTCACCTACAGACTGCTGCTTCGTGTAATCCTTCTTACTAACATTTCTAATTGGATTACGCTCTGCACCAATAGTGCTATTTGTAGCTGTGCCTACCGAGTAAGGGGGAGCAGGGTTCAGACAAAGCCAACAATCAGTTGCGAGGTTAGGATTTGAGTTCATAAATTGGAATACAGCATCCAGAGTATCAAACACAGAACCTTGAGGTGGCTCCTGAATGGGAAGGGCCCTTTGAGTTGGGCTGGCAGTGAACGGGAAAGTTACTGAAGAGTCTGGAGGGTGCGGCAAAGGAATCTTAATGATACCCAGCTGTGGCTCTTCAGGATTTATCACCAGGTTTGGGCCTATTTATGGACAGGAAGTTGCCATATTTTACTTTGCTGCATAGTAAAGGTTGTCCCGGGATCTCTATCATTTACATAATACTGAATTCCCCATGTGTTCCCAGTGAACCCAATAACGCTTGAATCCAGTTCTTATTGGGTTACATTTGGAAACCATACACGTGGTGGGATCAAACCCCTCCGACTTGAGTCCCATTCTTGTAAAAACAATAGGGTCGTCTTTAACAAGTTTCCACCCTGAAGATGATAGTTTCACAACCCTAAGCTGCACAATGGCAATGTCCCTCCCCTTGGCAGTTAGGGAGCCCATGAGCCGGGCATCTATAGAAATGGTGTGTTTGGAGCCTTCTTTCTATAGAGGGTATTCCGCACCCATAGGACGGGATTCCGGTTATGGGCCCCATTGTGCCCTTTACCTTTAAAGGATCCGGAATGCCAGCTCTTTCCTAGCAAATCAAACAAATCAAAGCAGAAACGGGGTCAGACCCAGTGTAAGAAGTTACATATTCACTGTTGGAGGTTCGAGTAGCAGTCCACAGATGTGTTTGTGGTTGGGCGAAATGGCGGGTGCTGACAGCAATGCTCAGACAAAAACAATTAAGTTCTGTAAAGCCTTAATTTTGAGGGTTTTTCTGTCTTTCTGAGTGTTCATCTTTTCAGGATATGCTCAGGGAGGGCTTTTTTTGACTTGTGACTGATGAATCCACGGCCCCTTCCCCACTACTTTAATAGCAGTTGGTGTTATAAGTATCACCTAGTATGGGCCACTCCCCCTAGGTTCTAAGGTCTCGGGTCAGTGCTTCTTTACCCACGTTCAGTCTCCAGGTTGCAAGTTGTGGGCTGCCTCTTCACTTTTCCCTTGGTTGGGCCCAAAATGAAGGTGTCGGAGCAGATGATTTGTCTCACCTGCTGGACAGCCTGCAGGCACTTCATGAAGGAACAAGTAGTGACTTCCATTACTTCTACTTCCTTCAGTCTTGGGAGGATTGGGGAAGGTCTGCCAAACTTAAATTGAAACGGGGTCGTGCTTTTCACATAGGGAGTGCATCGGACTCGAAGTAGGGCAAAAGGTAAAGAAAGGATCAATCCAGTTCTCGCCAGTTTCTAAATGCAACTTAACTAACAATTCCTTTAGGGTTCTGTTTATTCTTTCTACTTGCCTTGAACTTTGGGGCCTATAAGCCCAGTAGAGCTTCCAGTTAATATTTAGAAGCATTGCTAATACTTTAGTAATTTGAGCAATGAATACTGGGCCATTGTTGGACCCCAAGGTGGTGGGAAGCCAAATCTAGGGACAATTTTAGTTACTAATAATTTACACCCAGTGGCAGCAGTGTCCTTCTTCGTTGGGAAGTCTCCCACCCATCCAGAATAGGTGTCCACTAGCACCAGCAAATACCCATAGCCATACTTTCTAAGTTTGATATCCATAAAGTCCACCTCCCAGAATTCTCCAGGAGTACTACCTCGAGCTTGTGGTTGGGGTTGCTCCTTTTCTTTTGTAGGGATGTTTCCCCGAGCGAGCACAGTGCAAGCAACAGTGGTGTCATCTGCCACCCAGTGTCCAAGCCTGGGTATGTAAAAGTACCTGAGGAGCAACTGAGACCATTTAGAGGATCCTGAGTGCATACCTTCATGTAGTCCTTGAATCAGATCTCTCCCAGAGCTTCTGGCATGAATCTTCTTCCATCAGGATGCAGCAGCCACCTGGATGCTCCGAGTTTCTTTGGCAGCCCAGCTCTTGGCTTACCTTTAGATCATTTTCCGAGTATGTAGGTTGTGGCAGTAACACTGGGGATGGCATGGTCATGGCCATTACCTTGGGGATTTGTGGTATAATCCTGGCATTCGAGATCCACCGGTCCAGGGGACTTGTTAGGAGGGGCTCAACCATAGGTCCCCCTACCCCAGCAATATCCTGCCCCAGTGTAAGCTTCCTAGCTTCTATAACTAGGATGGCCATGGCAGCCTCAGCTCGCATGCAGCTCGGCCATCCTGCAGTTGCAGAGTCTAGTGTGATTGAAAGATCGGCCACAGGTCTCTTTCATGGCTGCAAGTTCTGAGTTAGCATTCCTTTTGCTGTGCCCCTGGCCTGATAGACAATTGGAAGGGATTTTCTATGTCTGGAAGGGGAAGAGAGGGTGCCCATATGAACGACGTTTTTAAGGATTCAAAGGCTTGCTGTTCTACTTCAGTCCATTGAAGTTTTTTCCTTTCCCCAGTACTTGCATATAGGAGTTTGGCTAATCCATCAAATCCCAAATTCCACAATGGACAGTACCCCACAAATCCTAGAAACTCTCACACCTGCCTCTTAGTCTCAGGGACTGGGATTTTGAGGATCACCTCAGTGCGGCTGGGGGACAAGGTCTGTTTTCCCTCCTCCAGTTGGTAGCCTAGGTATACAGCTTTATTGACACACAGTTAAGCCTCTCTTTCAGATTCCCTGGACCCCAATTGGCCAAGGACTATTAACAGGTCCTCGGTAGCACTTGGGCATTCCTCCAGGGTTTCGGAGGCCAGGAGGAGGTCATCTGCATACTGGAGCAAGGGGGTTTGGGGGTGTTCCTCCTTGTATTCCTGTAAGTCTTCATTGGGTTGACGTACAGAGGACAAGGGTATGGAGAACAAAGCATCCTTTAAGTCCAAAACAGTATAACAAATTCAGTTTGATGGGATAGTACTCAGGAGGGTCTCGGAGTTTGGTACCGTGGAGTGGACAGTTTCTACCCTCGCATTTACCTCTCCGAGATCCTGCACCATTTGGAAGTCCTCAGTTCCCGGTTTCGGCATGGGCAGCAGGGGAGCGTTCCATGTGGACTTGCAGGGCACCAAAATGCCTGTCCTCTTTAGTCTGCATATGTGAACAGCAATACCCACCTGTGCTTTCCAGGGAGTAGGGTTTTGCTTGACACTCACCAGTGTGGCTGAGCTCAGAAGTTGTACGACCGCAGGCACCTGATGTTCAGCAAGGTCTGGCAGGTTGTTCTCTGCCCAAACAAAAGGAATATCTTTTAGCCATTTATCAAGAAGTTCCTTTGAGGAGGTTTCTTCTGCTCTTTGATAAAACACATATCCCTCTGGCAGTGGAGCGGTGAGCAAAACCTTTGCCTTTTCAAGTTCAAGGGTTAAGGTGGTTGCAGCAGATGAGAAAGTAATCATGGCCACCATTTATCGAATAAATCCCGACCAATTAGGGGAAAGGGGCCCTGAGGCATTACCAGGAAGGAGTGTGGAACTGTCTCTTGTGCTAAATCTGTTATTCTGGCTGTTGTCCATGGGTATGCTTGGGTCTGCCATGTGGCACCTGTAATTAAAATCTTTCCTTTTGACAATGCACCTGTAGTCTTTTCCAAAACCAAGAAGGTGGCCCCTGTGTCCACCAAGAAATTTACTGGCTGGCCCCCTTTTTGGAGTGTTAGCGTGGGATCCTGGAGGCCAAGTGAAACAGCCCTGACACCTTCATTCAGCTTCTTCAAGCATTATTGTCTCTCGCTTGGGTCTTTCTAGGTGTGAATGAGGCCCGTCCTCTCTAGTGGAGGGTCGTGCACCTCTCCTGGCGTTTTCAAGGGACTGATGTTTCCAATGTCCTTCTTTCCTGCAGTAGGCACATTGATCCTTCTTCGGGGCTTGGTGGTGCCCACAGGTTAGTCTCTCCGTGAGTGGGCCATGCTCTCCATTTCCTGAGCCTCTGGGGTCTCTCATGGCAATTACTAGTATTTTAGCTAGTTTCTTTGTCTCTGTTGTTATACACTCAATGAGCCACTTCTACCAAATCACTAGGATTTTTCCCTTCAAACCCTTCCCACTTCTTTTTCATGTCTGAGGCAGACTGACTGAATAATACAGGCAATACTTACTTCCCTCCTGTTCTCAGGGGGCTTTCAGGTCAATAGGGGTATAAAGCCCGTAGGCGTCCATCAGCCACTCTAAAAAGGCAGGCGGACATTCTCTTGTAAGAGCCTGAGAATTCTCACTGACCTTAGATAAATTTATAGGCTTAAGTGGTTAAGCGGAGGCCCTGCAAGAGCAACTGGTGATATCTGCTTAAGCCCTCTGGGCCTTGCTAGGAGTTTGGATCCCACATTGGTTGTGCAGTGGGGAAAAAAATTTCTCTCAAGTGGGGAGTGCCCGCTGGCTGACCATTAGGTCCATTGACTGCCTTCTGGGCCTCTCTGGAAGGGGTCCCATTCCTCTGATATGAACAGCACCTGGAGAAGTTGCAGGGAATCACCTCAGGTGGGCTGATGCGTATGGAAAACCATATCTAGCAAAGAAATCAGACCTAATGGTTTGTCAGAAAAAAGGGGTTTTGTTGGTTCCAATTATACAAATCCCTGGAACAAAAGGGAACATATACTGAAAAAGGGATTCGGGAGTCTTCCCAGGTTTGGGGGCTGCTTGCCTTAAGGGGAGAATGGCTGCTGCTGAGTGATCTTTCTCTGGGGGTTGTTAAGACATGCCTGCCCTAGTGTATTTGTTGTGGGGTGGGGGGGCTCAAAAAGAGGCTGTGAGTATTCCTCTCTCCGGCCCCTTGGGAACCTGATAGGGTGGCAGCGGCACCAAGGGTCGGAAGCCAGCTCTCCTGCTCCCAGAGTCCTCTTGCAAAATGGGATAAATCAGACAGGGAGGGAAAGGGGGAAGGGAGGGGGAGGGACAGGGACAGCCTCCACCTTGGTGGTTTTAGGAACTTGGACAGGTTGTTTTTCCGGTCCTGCCATGTTTACTGAAATCTTGGAAACAAGAACTCTTTATGTTGGGGGAGGAAGTCTTTTATATATGTTGGCTTCTTAGTGGCAATGTCAATCCACACATGAATTTAAGGGATCAGATCAGGATGTCCTGGTTCCCCTTTCTAAGCAGGCTCCGACAGTGGCACTCGGATCTCGGTGCACCTCGAAATGTTGTAGCTACTGTCCATTCCCAGAAAGAAAGCATCTCCGACCACCGGCAAGTTCAACAGAAAAAGTTTTATTTTCTGCACAGGGTCTGTCAGCCCTCTTGAGAGGAGACTGAGCAGCCCCCAGTTGAATTTTCCAAAGGTTTTTATACTTGTGCAATGTGCAGGTGTGCAAGCAGGCAGAGTAGAGAAGTGGGGTGTTGCGGTTAGCCATTCTTAGTTGAACAAAAACTGCTCTTGTTCTCAAAAGCCTTCTGAACATCCATTTCCTTTGGGACATTCCCTTGGGCTACGTCTGCACGACCTACCACCCCAATATCAGCTAGTTCATTGACAGTTCATAGCTACTTTATTTACCTTTCATGGTGGCTTCTGTCAGTTCAGAATGGCTTCACCATTATCAAGGCTCTTTATGGTTTTACCAGAGAACCTACATAGCCGCCATGGGGAAACAGGGCCTATGACCCTGGCCAAAATGGTGCCCACCAGTCCAAACACGTGGAAGGGCACTGCCTCGGGAGCTGGTTGATTTAGGCCTGGGAGATAGCCCTGCCTTGTCCCGGCAGCCAAATGTTTCCCTTTTCCCCTCCGTTCCCTTTGCCTTTCTCCTGGTTTTTAAAACAAGCTGCTTGAGCCCTATAACACTGAGCAGGACTTTTTTGTAACATTTAATTAAAATGTATCTGGTACCAAAATTATATATTATAAATATGACAATTTGGTTATATTTTTGAAAATTTATACTTTTAAAATATACTTTGGTTGTCATATATATTGATAACAATGAAAGTAAAGAATAAAAACAAAAAAATATTATTTCCTGCATTGAAAACTTCAGGTGTTCTAGGGTTAGTGTTCTACCAGTGTAGGTTTGTTCCTTGTTACTGGCTGGTTTTCCGTTGCTCAGTCTTAAGACAAAGGCGTTCGGAAGCCTAGCCTGGGTAACCCTTACTTTTAGGCTTTCAGTGGTGTTTCTTCATGCACTTTTGGGGACAGCTCTTAATATAGCTCAGCTGCCATGATGTTCCAGCCAGAAATTCCTATTTTCCTAAAGGTTCCCTGAGCTGCCAGATGCCCCTTCCCTTCAGAGATTTGAGAGTCTGCTCCTGCCAGCAGGCATCTTAGAAGGCTGTGGGGCCATCCCAAGCAGTGGTCCTCCTAGCTTATTGTCTAGAAAATGGTTGGACCTAAAGTCACCCACAGCGACTGCTCTTTGACCCTTTGTCTATGGTGGGGGCACCTGTCAGAGGCATCAGTTTAATAGCACACCAGGGGTCTGCTCTGAAGCGGGGTTATTGACCTTGAGGCAGCAAGCTCTAAATAGCCTTGTTTTGTGCTTTCCAGATGGGACTTAGCAGCTTCATACTCAGGAATTGCCCCCTTGCATGAATCCTGTCCAATTGGGATAGAGTTGACACAGAGGCTAGACAAACAAAAGCTGATACACTATGCAACTTTATTTGAGAAAGGAGAATGGTGGCCAGAGAATGGCACACTTTTCCTTCCAACCCTGATTCACCTGGAACAGTTCTGTAGAGTGATGGGAAATGGGCGGAGATGCCAGAAGTTAGAGCATTTCTCCTTTTGAGGAGCAGTAGAGACCTTCATCCCCAGTGCACACAGGAACCCCTAAGGCAGGCGTCCTCAAACTGTGGCCCGTGGGACACATGTGGCCTGACGATATTTATTCCACCCTCAGGGTGTTTTTGCTGCCTCTGCCTGTCCTGCTTAGCAGCCGACTCGTGCAGTGTGCATAGGAACTTGTTCATAGGTTTTTAAAAAACTATAGTCTGACCCTCCAATGATCTGAGGGACAGAACTGGCCCCCTAGGTAAACAGTTTGAGGACCCCTGCCCTAAGGGATCCTGGACTTAGGGGTTACTATTCTCGCAGCCCTGACACACCCCTGATCATTCTACCCATAGTAGAGGCACCAGGGAAATTTGGTCCCTGGGTAATTTACCAGCCTTTTATTCAAATTGAAGCCAAGAAAATTAAAAATGACTTAGGCAGTTACTCTACTTTTGATTACGGTTGACTCCCCCTGTAGTACCCCAATATTACCATTTAACTCTATAACGCTGAGCATATTTCCATAACATATAAAGAAATGTATATATTAATAGATAGATAGATAAACAGACAGATAAATAGGTAGATAACTTTGAAAATAAAGAATAAAAACAAAAACATTTCCCCCAAATTGAAAATTGAGCCATTATAGGGTTAAAAAGGATGGGTCTTATCAGCAGGTGTAAGACCTTAGGATCATAAATGAAGCAGTGATCCCACTTCACCTAGTAGTGCCCAAACCCTGTGCCCTCCTAGGGAAATTGTGAATGCTTTAATCCCCGTTCCTGTACTTAGAGTGAACAAACACATGCCTGATAATCCTAAGTATATTTATTTCTTGTGACACTCACCTAACTTGAAGGGAACGACCTCCTCCGAATCTTAGACTTGTCTCACTTAAACTCTTCAACCTTTTGTCTTTTTGTTTGTTTTTCCAGAAGTTCTCAGGTTACCAAGGCCTCCAAACCAAGTGTGCCAGCTGCAGGACCACGATTTCCTGAACAACCTCAACTTTATCCATCCTGGGACCTGAGTGGACAATCCCTTCTGAGCCCCATTTGCCCCTTTTGCAGCAGGAAGTACTTAGAGATGTCGTCGCCCAGTACCCCAAAGATTTGGGTCCATACCTCTTCAGGGGGCAAATGTTAGGTAGCTATCCTAGGGACTGGGGTGTCCATTATGCATGCCCAGAGGGCCAAGGTAGCAGCCCAAGAAGGAGTGGCACACTGTGCGTGCTCAGAGGTTCAGGTTTCCGGCCAGGAAGAGGAGGTACACCTGGGTGAGTGCTGCAACTTGATTGACCCACCAAGGCCAAGTAAATTAAATTCAGCTGCTGGGGTTGACCAGGGTTGCCCACCATGCCTCCCTAATGCTCATAAAACCCACTTGGATGACAATCAGGCTTCTACATGCATTCTTTCTCACGCAGAGCAGAGGACCAAGGTCTGTCTGTCCTCAGAGAGATCTGACAAACCCAGGAAGGCTCTTTGGAGGCAGCATAACTGGACATGAATGGCTGGTGGATACTGTTCAGATGCAGGACTTTCTACTTAGAAGGGTCTAATCCAGCCTGAGATAATCCTTGAATGAGTCCTCTGCCCAGATCTTTTTTTTTAACGTTTTATTAGGGGCTCATACAACACTAAACACATTCTATGCATACATCAGTTGTGTAAAGCACATTTGTACATTCATTTCCCTCATTCTCAAAATATCCACTCTCCACCCAAGCCCATGGCCTCAGCTCCTCATTCCCATCCCCACCCCCCATGTGCGCTACCCCTCGCTCATCAATCCTTGGTAATTTACTAATTTTTGTCATATCTTGCACTGTCTGATATCCCCCTTCACCCACTTTTCTGTTGAAGTAAAATGTACATCCTTGTAATCAGTTCCCCGTTTCCAAACTGCCCTCCCTCTTACCCTCTCAGTGTCTTCACTCATAATACTGGTCCTAAAGGACTCATCCACCCTGGATTCCCTGTGTTTCCAGTTGCTATCTGTACCAGTGTACATTCTCTGGTCTAGCCAGATTTGTAAGGTAGAATTGGGGTCATGATAATGGGGGGAGAGAAAGCATTTAGCAACGAGAGGAAAGTTGTGTTTCATCGTTGCTATCTCGTACCTAGTCTTGGCTCATCTCCTCTCTGAGACCCTTCTGTAAGGTATTGTCCAGTGGTCTGGAAATGGGCTTTGGGTCTCTACCAAGCACTCTTCTCATTCCCAATAAGATGTTTTTGTTCTGACGATGCCTGACACCTGATCCCTTCGAAACCTCGTGATCTCATAGGCTGGTGTGATTATTCCATATGGGCTTTGTTGCTTCTGAGCTAGGTGGCCGCTTGTTTACATTCAAGCTTTTAAGACCTCAGACGCTATATCTTTTGACAGCTGGGCACCATCAGCTTTGTCTTCAGTGTACCTGTGGGGAAGGTGAGCACCATAGAATGCCAATTTAATAGAACAAAGTATTCTTGCAATGAGGGAGTACTTGAGTGGAGGCCCAGAGTCCATCTGCTACCTTAATACGAAACCTATAAATATATGGACGTAGGTCTATTTCCCCATGCTCATATATGAATATATTTACATATGGACATACTTTTTTAAAGACCTCTATAACAGGCCCTTGCTTCCTCGCTTGCTCTTCTATTTCCCTTTCATTTTCCTCTTGTGCCCACTGCCATGCTCAGTCTTCCTTTGGGTTTCAGTAATTCTTCTTGGTTCCATTACCCTTGATCCCACCCTACCAGGCCTCCTACATCTACCTCACCACGGATATGCATGACTTCCTGTTCTCTTGTTTCTGGGTTTCTTAACACCGCTTCCTTTATGCCCACCTCCCTCTTTCCCATGCCCCACCCCCCAGAAGTGTTGGTCCTGGGTTTTGTCCTCCAGATTGGACATCCAGCCTATCTAATTTAGACAGACCAGAAAAGGTAATAACATGCACAAAACCAAGACAAGCAACGCAAAAAAACCAAGACAACAAAAATCCAATGACACTAAAAGAAAACAAAACTAACCAAGAAAGAAAAGCTCATAGTTAGTACAAGGACTGTGTGGTGAACTTTAGGAGGGTTTTCCAGTCCAGTCTGTTGGGGCACCGAGCCCTGACCACAAAGTCCACCTTTGGCATTCCCCGGGAACTTTGATGCTCCGTTTTCTAGCTCTTCCGCTGCATTCCCTTAGTGTCATGCCTCGATGTAGCAAGATCAGTTCGGGCGCAGTTCCCACACTGTGTCTCCAGTGTTGTCCCCTCTAGGGCAATGGGTCTTTGAGGGACGTTTCTCATCGTGGGGCTGCCCATGTGGTCTTTTCTGTGGACTGGCTTCTCTGATTGGGAACATCATCCTCAAGGTGTACTGGGCCAGGATGTGCTCCATTCTCCCCTCCTCCGCCTTGTTCTGCTCTGTGTTCTCTGATCAGATATGTCCCTCTCTGCGAGCTGCAGCTCCGGTGCCATCCTGTGAAATACAATCTTTGGGGGCTGCAAGGAGGTGGGAGGGGGGGCATCAGCTCAGATCTTTTGAGAGTCCAGGAGATATTGACTTCTCGATGGGCACAGTTCTGTGAGGCACCGTGCTCTTGGTCCAGAAGCTGGTTGTGAATATGACTTTGTTGTTAACCAGTTGTGTGTCTCTGGGTCAACTCCTGTGTGTTTTGAGGGAGTTTTCTCATCTGGAAAGTAAATGTACTGGATTATCCAGAAGCCCATATCAGCAAGTTATTGAGAAGGGTTAATCAGAGACTGTTTCATATAGTGTGTATCTGCGCGCTGCATTCAAGACCTGGGGTGGCAATTATGAGCTCAGAATAGAGATGGTGTCCAGTAGGTGACAGACGTGGCTCCATATTGAAACAGGAAGCCCACTGTGGAGATTTGGTCCTTCCGTTGATGGCCACCGGCCACCTAGTCTTCTCCTGCTATAACTGCTTCACTGGCTCAGCAGCTGAGCCAGGAGCCAGTGCCATCATAACCAGGTGGCTAACTGGGAGAAAGGGCAGATAGATATTTGTTATCTTGTTGTCTTGGGAAGCCCACCTAACCTCCATGCAAACCTTCTGGTGTGAGTTATCTGTGGAAGGAATCATAGGCTCACAGTAATACACATCTTTCTTTTTGAAAATGTGCCCGTATTCCTTTCTGAACCTGAGAAGGTGGCTCCTGTGTCCACCAAGAAATTTACTTCCTGGCCTCCTACATGGAGTGTTAGCCTGGGTTTTGGCGGCGAAGTGAAACAGAGCCCTGACCCCTTCATTCAGCTCTTCAAGCCTTATTGTCTCTTGCTTGGGTCTTTCTTGTTGCAGATGAGGCCCGTCCACTCTTGTGGAGGGTCGTGGATCTCTCCTGGGGTTTTCAAGGCACTGATTTTTCCAGTGTCCTTCTTTCCTGCAGTAGGCACATTGATCCTTCCCCATGGCTTGGAGGTGCCCAGAGGTTAGTCTCTCCGTGAGTGGGCCATGCTCTCCTTTTCCTGAGTCTCTGGGGTCTCTCATGGCAATTCCTAGTATTTTAGCTAGTTTCTTTGTCTCTGTCGTGCTAGGGTCATCTCGGTTGTTATATACTCAATGAACCACTTGTATCAAATCACTAAGATTTTTCCCTTGAAACCCTTCCCACTTCTTTTTCATGTCTGAGGCAGACTGACTGAGTCATAAAGGCAATATTTATTGCCCTCCTGTTCTCGGGGCCTCCGGGCTGTTAGGGGTATAAAGCCTGTAGGCTTCCATCAGCCACTCTAGAAAGGAAGGCAGACATTCTCTTAGCCTGAAAATTCTCACTGACCTTAGATAAATTCATAGGTTTCCTAGCTCTTCCGCAGAGGGTCATGTAAGAGCAATGGGTGATACCTGGTAAAGCCCTCTGGGCCTTGCTAGGAATTGAGATCCCACATTGTTGGTGTAGTGGCCAAGAGTTTCTCTCAAGTGGGGAGTGCCCGCTCGCTGACCATCAGGTTCACTGACTGCTTACTGGGCCTCTGTCTGGAAGGGCTACCCTCCTCCGTTGTGAACAGCACCTGGAAAAGTTGTTGGCAAGCATTCCAGGTGGGCTGATGAGTATGGAAGTCATACCAGTACTAGTGTGTGTGGGGGGCTGCTTGTTAGGGGTGGGGGTGAGGTTGTGGGGCCGGTGGGGGAGGGAGTGACTCAATAAGGGCCTGTTAGAAGTTTTCTATTTCTGGACCCTAGAAACCTTATAGGGCGGGGGTTGAAAGAAAGGGTTTGAAGCCAGCTCCCCTCTCTCAGAGTTCTCCTGCAAAATGGGATAAAGCCGATTAGAGGAGAGAGATCGTGAGGGGAGGGGAGGGGAGGGGAGGGGAGGGGTGGGGTGGGGGAGGGGTGGGGGAGGGGTGGGGGAGGGTGATGGGGAGGGATGGCCTCCACCTATGTGGTTTTGGGAACTTGGACCGTTTGTTTTTCTGGTCCTTCCATGTTTCCTGAAACCTTGGAAACAAGGGCCCTTTCTTTGCGGGAGGGAGTAAGTCTTTTATATTTGCAGGCTTCTTAGTGGCAATGTCAGCCCACACTTGAAGTAACGGGATCAGATCGGGATATCCTGGTTCCCTTTAACCATAACTATGAACTCTTAGTAATAGGGGATGGGAAAACTAGTCTTGCGTGGGTCAATCAGGGACTCCTTCTGCCCCATCACTTTTAAACAAATTGTAGAGTCTCCAAGCTTTTGGGTTGAAACCACATCCTCTTGGTGAATGCCGAGAGCAGGGGTCCTCAAACTACAACCTGTGGGCCACATGCAGACAGCCGAGGACGTTGATCCTTTCTGCCGGGTGTATGTGCCCCATTTATTTTTTTTTTGAACTTCAAATCAATATGTGCAGTGTGTACATGAATTTGTTCGTAATATTTGTTTTTTTAAACTATAGTCTTTCCTTCAAAAGGCCTGAGGGATAGTGAACTGGCCCCCTGGGTAAACAGTTTCAGGACCCCTGCCCTAAGGTATCCTGGACTTAGGGGTTATTAATCTCCCAGCCCCGAAACATCCCTGAACATTCTACCCGTTGTAGGAGGCACCATGGGAATTTGGACCCCGGGTAATTTACAAGCCTTTACTCCAATTGAACCCAAGAAAATTCAAAATGACTTAGGCAGTTACTCTATTTTGGTCACTTTTGACTCGTCCTGCACTAGCCCATTATTTCCATTTAACTCTATAACGCGAAGCATGATGTTTTCATAACATTAAAAAATGTATATATTAATACATATATATATATATATATATATATATATATTTATAACTATGAAAGTCCACAACAAAAAGAAAATTTTTTCCCAAAATTAAAATTGAAGCGTTATAGGGTTAAAAAGAAGGATGGGTCTGATCAGCGTGTACAAGACCTTAGCATCATAAATGAATCAGTGATCCGACTGCACCTAGTAGTGCCCAAACCTGTGCCCTCCTAGGGGAAAGTGTGAATGCTTTTATCCCTCTTCCTGTACTTCCAATGAACAAACACACATGTCTGGTAATCCTAAGATTTTTTTTGTTTCCTGTGACACTCACCTAATTTCAAGGCCACTGCCACCTCACAAGATTAGCCTTGTCGTAGTCAAACTGTTCACCTTTTAGACCGTTTGTTTTTCTCAGAAGTTAACGGGTGATTAAAGCTTCTGAACCAAGTGTGCCAGGTCCACGACTACCCTCTCCTGGACCACCTCAACCTTATCCATCCTGGATAAAGTTGCCCTCAATGGACAACCACTCTTAGCAATGTAAGAAGCGTATGGACCCAAAACCCCATTGGCCCCTTTTTCCAGCAGGAAGTAGCTAGAGATGTCGTCGCCCAGTACCCCAAAGAGTTGGGTCCATATCTCTTCAGGGGGGCAAATGTTAGGTAGCTATGCTAGGGACTGGGGCATCCGTTATGCATGCCCATAGGGCCAAGAAAAGAGCCCAGTTAGGAGAGGCACCCTGTGCATGCTCAGAGGTCCAGATTTCTGGCCATGAAGGGGAGGTCACCTGGGTGGTTCCTGTACCTGGATTGACCAATCTAGGCCATGTAAATTCAATTCAGCCACTGGGGTCGGCCAGACTTGCCCACCACGCCTCCCTAACGCTCATAAAACTCTCTTGAGTGCAGACCAGGCTTCTGCATGATTTCTCTCACACTCAGGAAGGCTCTTTGGAGGCAGCTGGGCTGCACAAGAGTGGCTGGTGGATACTGTTCAGATGCATGGCTTTCTGCTTGCAAGGGTTTTTGTCTCAGCTGACTGGAAGGGAGGAGGTAGTATGTCTGGATCACAGAGTATCCATGTCCACAAACGAGGCTGCTCATTCCACTGTCCTGGAAGTGCTTTATGAAAACCCTCTGCTTTGCAATGTCACTCCTTGTAGATTAGAGTGGGAGGGGCTGGGACCAAGGTATGCTGCCTCTTGCTCCCAGTTGCAGGTTTCTGGATGCTGATTGTATCTCTTACAGCATCAGTTAGTGGGCTTGTTGTCTGCCTCAGGCTTTGTTCACGGATATCATCCAGCTAGGTGGTGGTGTATGCACATGAGCAGAGGCTTCCTGCCAATCCCCCATGAGTAGTAGAGCTCCCATGGTGTGGACTCCATGAAAGCCTTGCCCCAGGCAGCACGCTTACAAAGGAGGGTGGGCCCTGCAGGACAGAAGACCATTCCCCCTGTGGAATGGCCTCAGAGATCCACCTCCCTCTCTGGCCAGCTGCTGGGGCTGTGGGTCCTAAGCATCATGGCTGACTCAGTAATAGACACAGGGTGAGGCCACTCCAGTAGCTGTTTTGACTGGTCTCATCCAGCCTGAGATCATCCTTGCATGAGCCCTCTGCCAAGATTATTTTTGTTTCTTTTATGATCTTTTCATTAGTGGCTCCTACAACACTAACCGCAATCCATAAATACATCATCTGTTTGAAGCACATCTGTACATTAATTGCCCTCCTTATTCACAAAATATCCACTCTCCACCCAAGCCCCTGGCCTCAGCTCCTCATTTTTCCCCCCTCAATGCCCGCCACCCATCCCTCATCAATCCTTGGAAATGTACTAATTCTTTTGTCATATCTTCACCCACCTTTCTTTTGAGGTCAATGAAGATCCTTGTAATCGGTTCCCACTTTCCATCCTGCCCTTCCTCCACCCTCCCAGTATCTCCACTCATAACACTGGTAAAGGGCCCATCCACTCTGGATTCCCCGTGTTTGAAATTCCTATCGGTACTAGAATACCTTCTCTAGTTTGGCCAGATTAGTATGGTAGAACTGGGATCATGATAGTGGGGCAAGAGGAAGCATTAAGAACTAGAGGAAAGTTGTGTTTCATCTTTGCTGTATCATACCCTGTATTCTTTAATCTCCACTCTGAGTTCCTTCTGTAAGGGGATGTCCAGTGCACTGCAAATAGGTTTTGGGTCTATACTCGGCAGTCCCCTCTCATTCTCCATGATAAGATTTTTTTGTTCTCATGATGCCTGTTGCCTTATCCCTTTAAAACTTTGTGATCACACAGGCTGGTATGCTTTCTCCATGTGGGCTCTGCTGCTTCAGAGTCAGATTGCTGTTTCTTTACCCTCAAGCCTTTAAGACCCCACACGCTATATCTTTAGGTAGCTGGACACCATCGGATTTCTTCACCACATTTGCTTATGCAGCCGCTTTGTGGTCAGTGATTGTGTAGGAAAGGTGAGCATCTTAGAATGCCAATTTTATAAAACAGTGTTCTTGCAATGAGGGATTCCTTGAGCGGAGGCCCTATGTCCATCTGCTACCTCAATACTAAATCTATAAACATATGGACATAGATCTATTTCCCCATGCCCCTTTGTAAATATATGTACATATGTACATGCCTTTTTTTAGACGTCTATAACTGGCCCTTGCTTCCCAGCTCACTCTTCTATACCCTTTGATTTTCCTCTTGTGCCCACTGCCATGCTCAGTCTTCCTTTGGGTTTCAGTAATTCCTCTTGGTTACATTACCTTTGATCACGCCCTACCAGGCCTCCTACATCCCCCTCACTACCATTTTCCATCACTTGTTGTACCCTTGTCTCTGGGTTTCTTTACACCACTTCCTTTCCCCCCACCCTCCTCACTCCCATGCCCAATGGAAAGGGCCGTCACATGTTTACTCCTCCAGATTCTTCATCCAGCCTCTCTTAATTAGACAGACCTGTAAAGGTAATAACATGCACAAAACAAGACTGAGCTAAACCAAGCAGCAAAAAGAAAAACAAACAAAAATGAAAACAAAACCCAACCCAAATCCAATGACACTAAAAGAAAACAACACTAACCAGAAAGAAAAGTACAAGGACTGTGTGGTCAACTTTAGGAGTGTTTTCCAGTCCAGTCTGTGGGGGCACCGAACCCTGACCACAAAGTCCACCTTTGGCATTCCCCGGGGACTTTGATGCTCCGTTTTCTTTCTCTTCCGCTGACTCTCTTAGTGTCATGCCTCGAAGTGGCAGGATCAGTTCGGGCGCAGTTCCCACACTGTGTGTCCAGTGTTGTCCCCTCTAAGGCTATGGGTCTTTGAGGGACGTTTCTCATCGTGGGGCTGCCCATGTGGTCTTCTCTGTGGATTGGCTTCTCTGATTGGGAACATCATCCTCAAGGTGTATTGGGCCAGGGTGTGCTCCATTCTTCCCTCCTCCCCCTTGTTCTGCCCTGTGTTCTCTGATCAGATATGTCCCTCTCCGCGAGCTGCAGATCCGGTGCCATCCTGTGAAATACAATCTTTTGGGGCTGCAAGGATGTGAGGGGGGGTGGGTGTCAGCTCAGATCTTTTGAGAGTCCAGGAGATATTGACTGCTCGATGGGCACAGTTCTGTGGGGCACCGTGCTCTTGGTCCAGATGCTGGTTTGAATATGACTTTGTTGTTAACCAGTTGTGTGTCTCTGGGTGAACTCCCGTGTGTTTTTGAGTGAGTTTTCTAATCTGCAAAGTAAATGTACAGGATTATCCAGACTCCCATGTCAGCAAGTTATCCAGAGGAGTTAATCAGAGACTGTTTCATATAGTGTGTACCTGCGCACCGCATTCTAGACCTGGGATGGCAATTATGAGCTCAGGATAGAGATGGTGTCCAGCAGGTAACATACGTGGCTCCATATTGAAACAGGAAGCCCACTGTGGAGATTTGGTCCTTCCGTTGATGGCCACCGGCCACCTAGTCTTCTCCTGCTATAACTGCTTCACTGGCTCAGCAGCTGAGCCAGAAGCCAGTGATATCATAACCAGGTGGCTAACTGGGCCAAAGGGCTGATAGATATTTGTTATCTTGTTGTCTTGGGAAACCCACCTACCCTCCATGCAAACCTTCTGGTGTGAGTTATCTGTGGAAGGAATCATGGGCTCACAGTAATTCACATCTTTCTTCTTGAAAATGTGCCCATATTCCTTTCTGAACCTGAGAAGGTGGCCCCTGTGTCCACCAAGAAATTTACTGCCTGGCCTCCTACTTGGAGAGTTAGCCTGGGCTTTTGGCGGCGAAGCGAAACAGAGCCCTGACCCCTTCATTGAGCTTCTTCAAGCATTATTGTCTCTTGCTTGGGTCTTTCTACGTGCAGATGAGGCCCATCCACTCTAGTGGAGGGTCGTGCACCTCTCCTGGGGTTTTCAAGGCACTGATTTTTCCAGTGTCCTTCTTTCCTGCAGTAGGCACATTGGTCCTTCCCCATGGCTTGGCGGTGCCCACAGGTTAGTCTCTCCGTGAGTGAGCCATGCTCTCCTTTTCCTGAGTCTCTGGGGTATCTCATGGCAATTACGATTATTTTAGCTAGCTTCTTTGTCTCTGTCGTGCTAGGGTCATCTCTGTTGTTATACACTCAATGAGCCACTTGTACCAAATCGCTAAGATTTTCCTTTCAAACCCTTCCCACTTCGTTGTCATGTCTGAGGCAGACTGACTGAGTAATAAAGGCAATACTTATTGCCCTCCTGTTCTCAGTGCCTCCGGGCCGTTAGGGGTATAAAGCCCGTAGGCTTACATCAGCCACTCTAGAAAGGCAGGCGGACATTCTCTTATAGGAACCTGAAAATTCTCACTGACCTTAGATAAATTCATAGGTTTCCTAGCTCTTCCGCAGAGTGTCATGTAACAGCAACGGGTGATACCTGGTAAAGCGCTCATGGCCTTGCTAGGAATTGAGATCCCACATTCTCCGTGTAGTGGCCAAAAGAGTTTCTCTCAAGTGGGTAGTGCCCGCTCGCTGACCATCAGGTTCACTGACTGCTTACTGGGCCTCTGTTTGGAAGGGCTACCCTTCCTCCGTTGTGAACAGCACCTGGAGAAGTTGCTGGCAATCATTCAAGGTGGGCTAATGAGTATGGAAGAAATACCAGTACTAGTGTGTGTGGGGGGCTGCTGGTTAGGGGTGTGGGTGAGGTTGGGGGGCCGGTGTGGGAGGGAGAGACTCAATAACGGCCTGTTAGAAGTTTTCTATTTCTGGCCCCTAGAAACCTTATAGGGCGGGGATGGAACCAAAGGGTCTGAAGCCAGCTCTCCCACTCCCAGAGTTCTCTTGCAAAATGGGATAAAGCCGATTAGGGGAGAGAGATCGGGAGGGGAGGGGAGCGGAAAGGAGGGGGAAGGGGAGGGGTTTGGGGAGGGGGAAAGTGAGGGAGGGCCTCCACCTATGTGGTTTTGGGAACTTGGACCGTTTCTTTTTCCGGTGCCATGTTTCCTGAAACCTTGGAAACAAGGACCCTTTCTTTGAGGGAGGGAGTAAGTCTTTTATATTTGCAGGCTTCTTAGTGGCAAAGTCAGCCCACACTTGAATTAAAGGGATCAGATCGTGATGTCCTGGTTCCCCTTAACCATAACTATGAACTCTTAGTAATAGGGGATGGGAAAATTAGTCTTGTGTGGGTCAATCAGGGACTCCTTCTGCCCCATCACTTTTAAACAAATTGTAGAGTCTACAAGCTTTTGGGTTGAAACAACATCCTCTTGGTGAACGCCTAGAGCTGGAGTCCTCAAACTACAACCTGTGGGCCACATGCAGAGAGCCGAGGACATTGATCCTTTCTGACGTTTGTATGTGCCCCATTAATTTTTTTTGAACTTCAAATCAAGATGTGCAGTGTGCACATGAATTTGTTCGTAATTTTTGTTTTTTTTAAACTCTAGTCTGTCCCTCCAATGGCCTGAGGGACATTGAACTGGCCCTTTGGGTAAACAGTTTCAGGACCGCTGCCCTAAGGTATCCTGGACTTAGAGGTTACTAATCTCCCAGCCCTGAAACATCCCTGAACATTCTACCCATTGTAGGAGGCACCATGGGAATTTGGACCCCGGGTAATTTACAAGCCTTTACTCCAATTGAACCCAAGAAAATTCAAAATGACTTAGGCAGTTACTCTATTTGGTCACTTTTGACTCCTCCTGTACTAGCCCATTATTTACATTTAACTCTATAACGCGGAGAATGATGTTTTCATAACATTTAAAAATGTATATATTCATATATATATATATTTATAACTATGAAAGTCCACAACAATAAGGAAATAATTTTTTCCCTAAATTAAACGTGATGGGTTATAGGGAAAAAAGAAGGATGGGTCTTATCAGCGGGTCCAATATGTTAACATCATAAATGTGTCAGTGATCCCACTGCACCTAGTAGTGCCCAAACCTGTGCCCTCCTAGGGGAAAGTGTGAATGCTTTTATCCCTCTTCCTGTATTTCCAATGAACAAACACACATGTCTGGTAATCCTAAGATTTTTTTTGTTTCCTGTGACACTCACCTAATTTCAAGGCCACTGCCACCTCACAAGCTTAGCCTTGTCGCATTCAAAATGTTCACCTTTTTGACAGTTTGTTTTTCCCAGAAGTTATCGGGTGACTAAAGCTTCCGAACCAAGTGTGCCAGCTCCACGACTACCATCTCCTGAACCACCTCAACCTTATCCATCCTGGATAAAGTTGCCCTCAATGGACAACCCCTCCCAGCAGTGTAGGAAGGGTATGGACCCAAAGCCCCAATATGCCCCTTTTGCCAGCAAGAAGTAGCTAGAGATATGGTCGCCCAGTACCCCAAAGATTTGGGTCCATATCTCTTCAGGGGGGCAAATGTTAGGTAGCTATGCTAGGGATTGGGGCATCCGTTATGCATGCCCATAGGGCCAGGATAAGAGCCCAGTTAGGAGAGGCACCCTGTGCATGCTCAGAGATCCAGGTTCTGGCCATGAAGGGGAGGTACACCTGGGTGGGTCCTGTACCTGGATTGACCAACCTAGGCCATGTAAATTAAATTCATCCACTGGGGTCCGCCAGGCTTCCCCACCACACCTCCCTAACGCTCATAAAACTCACGTGAGTGACTGACCAGGCTTCTGCGTGATTTCTCTCTAACTCAGGAAGGCTCTTTGGAGGCAGTAAGGCTGCACATGAGTGGCTGGTGGATACTGTTCAGATGCATGGCTTTCTGCTTGCAAGGGTTTTTGTCTCAGCTGACTGGAAGGGAGGAGGTAGTACGTCTGGATCACAGAGTATCCATTTCCACAAATGAGGCTGCTAATTCCACGGTCCTGGCTGTGCTTTATGAAAACGCTCTGCTTTGCAATGTCACTCCTTGTAGATTAGAGTGGGAGGGGCTAGGACCAAGGTATGCTGCCTCTTACTCCCAGTTGCAGGTTTCTGGATGCAGATTGTATCTCTTATAGCATCAGTTAGTGGGCTTGTTGTCCCTCAGGCTTTGTTCACAGAGATCCTCCAGCTAGTTGGTGGTGAGTGCGCATGAGCAGAGGCTTCCTGCCAATCCCCCATGAGTAGTAGAGCTCCCATGGTGTGGACTCCATGTAAGCCCTGTCCCAGACAGAACGCTTACATAGGAGGGTGGGCCCTGCAGGAAAGAGGACCATTCCCCCTGTGGAATGGCCTCAGAGACCCACGTCCCTCACTAGCCAGCTGCTGGGGCTGTGGGCCCTAAGCTTCATGCCTGACTCAGGAATTGACACAGGGTGAGGCGGCTGCAGTAGCTGTTTTGACTGGTCTAATCCAGCCTGAGATCATCCTTGCATGAGCCCTCTGCCCAGATTATTTTTGTTTCTTTTATGATCTTTTCATTAGTGGCTCCTACAACACTACCCACAAAATATATATACATCAGCTGTTTGATGCACATCTGTACATTAAGTGCCCTCATTATTCTCAAAATATCTACTCTTCACCCAAGCCCCTGGCCTCAGCTCCTCATTTTTCCCCCCTCAATGCCCGCCACCCATCCCTCATCAATCCTTTGAAATGTACTAATTCTTTTGTCATATCTTCACCCACCTTTCTTTTGAGGTCAATGAAGATCCTTGTAATCGGTACCCACTTTCCATTCTGCCCTTCCTCCACCCTCCCAATATCTCCACTCATAACACTGGTCCTAAAGGGCCCATCCACCCTGGATTCCCCGTGTTTGAAATTCCTATCGGTACTAGAATACCTTCTCTAGTTTGGCCAGATTAGTATGGTAGAACTGGGATCATGATAGTGGGGCAAGAGGAAGCATTAAGAACTAGAGGAAAGTTGTGTTTCATCTTTGCTGTCTCATAACCTGTATTCTTTAATCTCCTCTCTGAGATTCTTCTGTAAGGGGATTTCCAGTGCACTGCAAATAGGTTTTGGTTCTATACCCGGCAGTCCCCTCTCATTTTCCATGATAAGTTTTATTTGTTTTCATGATGCCTGTTGCCTTATCCCTTTGAAACTTTGTGATCACACAGGCTGGTATGCTTCCTACATGTGGGCTCTGTTGCTTCTGAGCTACATGACTGCTTCTGTACCTTCAAGATTTTAAGACCCCACACGCTATATCTTTTGGTAGATGGACACCATCGGCTTTCTTCACCACATTTGCTTATGCAGCCGCTTTGTGCTGAGTGATCGTGTAGGGAAGGTGAGCATTGTAGAATGCCAAATTAATAGAACACTGTTCTTGCAATGAGGGAGTCCTTGAGCGGAGGCCCTATGTCCATCTGCCTACTTAATACTAAATCTATAAACATATGGACATAGATCTATTTCCCCATGCCTCTTTGAAAATATATGTACATGACTTTATTTAGACGTCTATAACTGGCCCTTGCTTCCCATCTCACTCTTCTATACCCTTTGATTTTCCTCTTGTGCCCACTGCCATGCTCAGCCTTCCTTTGTGTTTCAGTAATTCCTCTTGGTCACATTACCCTTGATTATGCCCTACCAGGCCTCCTACATCCCCCTAATCACCGATTTCCATCACCTGTTGTTCCTTTGTCTCTGGGTTTCTTTACACCACTCCCTTTACCCCCAGCGTGCTCACTCCCATGCCCAATGAAAGGGCCGGTCACATGTTTACTCCTCCAGATTGTTCATCCAGCCTCTCTTAATTAGACAGACCTGTAAAGGTAATAACATGCACAAAACAAGACTGAGCAAATCCAAGCAGCAAAAAGAAAAAAAACATACAAAAATGAAAACAAAACCCAACCAAAATCCAATGACACTAAAAGAAAACAACACTAACCAAGAAAGAAAAGTACAAGGACTGTGTGGTCAACTTTAGGAGTGTTTTCCAGTCCAGTCTGTTGGGGCACCGAGCCCTGACCACAAGTCCACCTTTGGCATTCCCCGGGGACTTTGATGCTCCGTTTTCTTTCTCTTCCGCTGCACTCTCTTAGTGTCATGCTTCGATGTGGCAGGATCAGTTCGGGCGCAGTTCCCACACTGTGTCTCCAGTGTTGTCCACTCTTGGGCTATGGGTCTTTGAGGGACGTTTCTCATCGTGGGGCTGCCCATGTGGTCTTCTCTGTGGACTGGCTTCTCTGATTGGGAACATCATCCTCAAGGTGTAGAGGGCCAGGATGTGCTCCATTCTCCCCTCCTCCCCCTTGTTCTGCCCTGTGTTCTCTGATCAGATATGTCCCTCTCCGCGAGCTGCAGATCCGGTGCCATCCTGTGAAATACAATCTTTGGGGGCTGCAAGGATGTGGGGGATGGGTGGCAGCTCAGATCTTTTGAGAGTCCAGGAGATATTGACTGCTTGATGGGCACAGTTCTTTGCGGCACCGTGCTCTTGGTGCAGACGCTGGTTGTGAATATGACTTTGTTGTTAACCAATTGTGTGTCTCTGGGTCAACTCCTGTGTGTTTTTAAGTGAGTTTTCTCATCTGGAAAGTAAATGTACTGGATTATCCAGACTCCCATGTCAGCAAGTTATCCAGAGGAGTTAATCAGAGACTGTTTCATATAGTGTGTACCTGCGCGCCGCATTCTAGACCTGGGATGGCAATTATGAGCTCAGGATAGAGATGGTGTCCAGCAGGTGACATACGTGGCTCTATATTGAAACAGGAACCCCACTGTGGAGATTTGGTCCTTCAGTTGATGGCCACTGGCCACCTAGTCTTCTCCTGCTATAACTGCTTCACTGGCTCAGCAGCTGAGCCAGGAGCCAGTGATATCATAACCAGGTGGCTAACTGGGAAAAAGGGCAGATAGATATTTGTTATCTTGTTGTCTTGGGAAGCCCACCTAACCTCCATGAAAACCTTCTGGTGTGAGTGATCTGTGGATGGAATCATAGGCTCACAGTAATTCACATCTTTCTTTTTGAAAATGTGCCCGTATTCCTTTCTGAACTTGAGAAGGTGGCCCCGGTGTCCACCAAGAAATTTACTGGCTGGCCCCCTACAAGGAGAGTTAGCCTGGGCTTGGTGGCGAAGGGAAAAAGAGCTCTGACCCCTTCATTCAGCTTCTTCAAGCATTATTGTCTCTTGCTTGGTTTTTCTAGGTGCAGATGAGGCCCGTCCACTCTAGTGGAGGGTTATGCACCTCTCCTGGGGTTTCAAGACACTGATTTTTCCAGTGTCCTTCTTTCCTGCAGTAGGCACATTGATCCTTCCCCATGGCTTGGCGGTGCCCACAGGTTAGTCTCTCCGTGAGTGGGCCATGCTCTCCTTTTCCTGAGTCTCTGGGGTCTCTCATGGCAATTACTAGTATTTTAGCTAGTTTCTTTGTCTCTGTCGTGCTAGGGTCATCTCTGTTGTTATACACTCAATGAGCCACTTGTACCAAATCACTAAGATTTTTCCATTCAAACCCTTCCAACTTCTTTTTCATGTCTGAGACAGACTGACTGAGAAATAAAGGCAATACTTATTGCCCTCCGGTTCTCGGGGCCGTTAGGGGTATAAAGCCCGTAGGCTTACATCAGCTACTCTAGAAAGGCAGGCGGACATTCTCTTATAAGGCCCGAAAGTTCTCACTGACCTTAGATACAGTCATAGGTTTCCTAGTTCTTCCGCAGAGGGTCATGTAAGAGCAATGGGTGATACCTGGTAAAGCCCTCTGGGCCTTGCTAGGAATTGAGATCCCACATTGATCCGTAGTGGCCAAAGGAGTTTCTCTCAAGTGGGGAGTGCCCGCTCGCTGACCATCAGGTTCACTGACTGCGTACTGGGCCTCTGTCTGGAAGGGCTACCCTTCCTCCGTGGTGAACAGCACCTGGAGAAGTTGCTGGCAATCATACAGGTGGGCTGATGAGTATGGAAGACATACCAGTACTAGTGTGTGTGGGGGGCTGCTGGTTGGGGGTGGGGGTGAGGTTGGTGGGGGCGGTGGGGAGGGAGTGACTCAATAAGGGCCTGTTAGAAGTTTTCTATTTCTGGACCCTAGAAAACTTATAGGGCGGGGTTGGAACCAAAGGGTCTGAAGCCAGCTCTCCCACTCCCAGAGTTCTCCTGCAAAATGGGATAAAGCCGATTAGGGGAGAGAGATCGGGAGGGGAGGGGAGGGGAAGATGGGGGAGAGGGAGGTGGTGGGGTAGGGGGTAGGGGAGGGATGGCCTCTACCTATGTGGTTTTGGGAACTTGGACCGTTTGTTTTTCCGGTCCTGCCATGTTTCCTGAAACCTTGGAAACAAGGACCCTGTCTTTGAGGGAGGGAGTAAGTCTTATATTTGCAGGCTTCTTCGTGGCAATGTCAGCCCACACTTGAATTAAAGGGATCATATCGGGATGTCCTGGTTCCCCTTAACCATAACTATGAACTCTTAATAATAGGGGATGGGAAAACTAATCTTGCGTGGGTCAATCAGGGACTCCTTCTGCCCCATTACTTTTAAACAAATTGTAGTGTCTCCAAGCTATTGGGTGAAAACCACATCCTCTTGGGGACCGCCTAGAGCATGGGTCCTCAAACTACAGCCTATGGGCCACATGCAGACAGCCGAGGACATTGAGCCTTTCTGTCGGGTGTATGTGATGCATTTATTTTTTTTTGAACTTCAAATCAAGATGTGCATGGTGCACATGAATTTTTTCATAATTTTTGTTGTTATTTTAACTATAGTCTGCCCCTCCAATAGCCTGAGGTACAGTAAACTGGCCCCCTGGGCACTTGGACTATGTAGGTTAACTACCGGGCACTTGCACTATCTAGGTTACCGAACGGGCATTTGGACTATGTAGGTAACCTAGCGGGCACTTGGACAGTCTAGGTTACCTAGCGGGCACTTGGACTTCTAGGTTAACGAACGGGCACTTGGACTATGTATGTTGCATAGCGGGCAATTGGACTATCTAGGTTAGGTAACGGGCACTTGGACTATCTAGGTTACCTAGCGGGAACTTGGACTATGTAGGTACCTAGCGGGCACTTGGACTATCTAGGTTACCTAACGGGCACTTGGACCATCTAGGTTTCTTAGCGGGCACTTGGACTATGTAGGTTAACTAGCGGGCACTTGGACTATATAGGTTACCTAGAGGGCCCTTGGACTATGTAGGTTACGTAGCGGGCACGTGGACTATCTAGGTTAACGAACGTGCACTTGGACTATGTAGGTAACCTAGCGGACAATTGGACAGTCTAGGTTACCTAGCGGGCACTTGGACTATTTAGGTTAACGAAAGGGCACTTGGACTATGTAGGTTCCCTAGCGGGCACTTGGATTATCTAGGTAAGCTAACAGGAACTTGGAATATCTAGGTTACCTAGCGGGAACTTGGACTATGTAGGTTACATTGCGGGCACTTGTACTATCTAGGTTACCTAACTGTAACTTGGACTATGTAGGTTAACTAGCGGACACTTGGACTATCTAGGTTAACTAGTGGGCACTTGGAATATCTAGGTTAACTAGCGGGCCCTTGGACTATGTAGGTTAACTAGCGGGCACTTGGACTATCTTGGTTAACTAGCGGGCACTTGGACTATCTAGGTTAACTAGCGGGCATTTGCACAATGCAGGTTCCCTAGCGGGCACTTTGACTATGTAGGTTCCCTAGCGGGCACTTGGACTATATAGGTTCCCTACGGGCACTTGGACTATCTAGGTACCCTAACGGGCACTTGGAATATGTAGGTTCCCTATCGGGCAATTGGACTATGTAGGTTCCTCAGCGGGCACTTGGACTATGTAGGTTCCCTATCAGGCACTTGGACTATGTAGGTTAACTAGCGAGCACGTGGATGATCAATGTTAACTAGTGGGCACTTTGACTATCTAGGTTAACTAACGGGCAATTGGACTATCGAGGTTAATTAGCGTGCACTTGTACAATGCAGGTTCCCTAGCGGGCACATTGACTATGTAGGTTCACTACGGGCACTTGGACTATCTAGGTTCCCTAACGGGCACTTGGACTATATAGGTTCCTCAGCGGGCACTTGGACTATGTAGGCTAACTAGGGGGCCCTTGGATGATCTAGGTTACCTAGCGGGTACTTGAACTATCTAGGTTAACTAGCGCGCACTTGCACTCTTTAGGTTACCTAGCGGGCACTTGGACTATGTACGTTCCCTAGCGGGCACTTGGAATATCTATGTTAACTAGCGGGCACTTGGAATATGTAGGTTAACTAGTGGACACTTGCACTATGTAGGTTACC
Source organism: Tenrec ecaudatus (assembly GCF_050624435.1). Lineage (NCBI taxonomy): Eukaryota > Metazoa > Chordata > Mammalia > Afrosoricida > Tenrecidae > Tenrec > Tenrec ecaudatus. The sequence goes on from NW_027457815.1 coordinate 120,305, forward strand.
TAGCAGGCACTTGGACTATCTAGGTTAACTAGTGTGCACTTGGATTATGTAGGTTCTTTAGCAGGCACTTGGACTATCTAGGTTACGTAGCGGGCACTTGGTATATAGGTTAACTAGCGGGCACTTGGACTATGTAGGTTAACTAGAGGACACTTGGACTATCTAGGTTAACTTGTGGGCCCTTGGACTATGTAGGTTAACTAGCGCGCACTTGGACAATCTAGGTTAACTAGCAGGCATTTGGACGATCTAGGTTAACTAGCGGGTACTTGGACTATGTAGGTTAACTAGAGGACACTTGGACTATCTAGGTTAACTTGTGGGCCCTTGGATTATGTAGGTTAACTAGCGGGCACTTGGACAATCTAGGTTAACTAGCAGGCATTTGGACGATCTAGGTTAACTAGCGGGCACTTGGACTATCAAAGTTAACAAGTGAGCCCTTGGACTATGTAGGTTAACTAGCGGGCCCTTGGACTATCTAGGTTACCTAGCGGGCACTTGGACTATCTAGGTTACCTAGTGGGCACTTGGACTACCTAGGTTAACTAACGGGCACTTGGTATGTGCAGGTAACCTAGCGGGCACTTGGACTGTCTAGGTTACCTAGCGGGCACTTGGACTTCTAGGTTAACGACGGGCACTTGGACTATGTAGGTTGCTTAGCGGGCACTTGGACTATCTAGGTTAGGTAACGGGCACTTTGAGTATCTAGGTTACCTAGCGGGAACTTGGACAATGTAAGTTACCTAGCGGGAACTTTGACTACCTAGGTTACATAGCGGGCACTTGGACTATGTAGGTTAACTAGCGAGCACTTGGACTCTAGGTTACCTAGCGGGCCCTTTGACTATGTAGGTTTCCTAGCGGGTACTTGGACTATCTAGGTTAACGAACTGGCACTTGGACTATGTATGTAACCTAGCGGGCACTTGGACAGTCTAGGTTACCTAGCGTGCACTTGGACTATCTAGGTTAACGAACGGGCACTTGGACTATATAGGTTACCTAGCGGGCACTTGGACTATGTAGGATCCCTATCGGACATTTGAACTACTTAGGCCACCTAGCGGGCACTTGGACTATCTAGGTTAACTAGCGGGAACTTGGACTATCTAGGTCAACTAGCGGGCCCTTGTACTATGTAGGTTAACTAGCGAGCACTTGGACTATCTAGGTTAACTAGCGGACCTTGGACTACGTAGGTTAACTAGCAGGCACTTGGATGATCAATGTTAACTAGCGGGGCCCTTGGACTATCTAGGTTAGCTAACGGGCACTTGGACTAAGTACGTCCCCTAGTGGGCACTTGGACACTCTAGGTTAACTAACGGGCACTAGGACTATCTAGGTTAACGAGCGGGCACTTGAACTATCTAAGTTACCTAGCTGGCACTTGGACTATGAAGGTTCCCTAGCGGGCACTTGGATTATCTAGGTTACCTAGCGGGCACTTGCACTATGAAGGTCAACTAGCGGGCCCTTGGACTATCTAGGTTAGCTAACTGGCACTTGGACTATGTAGGTTAACTAGCGGACACTTGGACTATGTAGGTTACCTAACGGGCACTTGGACTATGCAGGTAACCTAGCGGGCACTTGGACTGTCTAGGTTACCTAGCGGGCACTTGGACTTCTATGTTAACGAACGGGCACTCGGACTATGTAGGTTGCCCAGCGGGCAATTGGACGATCTAGGATAGGTAACGGGCCCTTGACTATCTAGGTTACCTAGCGGGAACTTGGACTATGTAGGTTACCTAAGGGCACTTGGACTATGTAGGTTAACTAGCGGACACTTGGACAATCTAGGTTAACTAGCGGGCACGTGGACTATCTAGGTTAACTAAGGGGCCCTTCGACTATGTAGGTTAACTAGCGGGCACTTGGACTATCTAGGTTGCCTAGGGGGCACTTGGTCTATGTACATACCCTAGCGGGCTCTTGGACTATCTGGGTTACCTAGCGGGCACTTGGATTATCTAGGTTAACTAACGGGTAATAGGACAATCTAGGTTACCTAGTGGGCACTTGGACTATGTAGGTCAACTAGCGGGCCCTTGGACTATGTAGGTTAACTAGCGGGCCTTTGGACTATGTAGGTTAACTAGCGGGCACTTGGATTATCTAAGTTACCTAGCGGGCACTTGAACTATGTAGGTTAACTAGTGGGCCCTTAGACTATCTAGGTTAGCTAATGGTCACTTGGACTATGTAGGTTAATTAGCGGGTACGTGGACTATGTAGGTTCCCTAGCGGGCATTTGGACTATATAGATAACCTAGCGGGCACTTGGACTTTGTAGGTTACCTAGCGGGCACTTGGACTATCAAGGTTACCTAGCGGGCACTTGGATGATACAGGTTCCCTAGCCAGCACTAAGACTATTGGTTCCCTAACGGGCACTTGGACTATGTAGGTTCCCTAAAGGGCACTTGGACTATATAGGTTTCTATCGGGCAGTTGGACTATGTAGGTTAACTAGCGGGCACATGGACTATCTAGGTTACCTAGCGGGCACTGAGACTATCTAGGTTACCTAGCGGGCACTTGGACTATGTAGGTTAACTAGAAGGCACGTGGACTATCAAGGTTACCTAAAGGGCTCTTGGACTATGTAGGTTACCAGCGGGCACTTGGACTATCTAGGTAAACGAAAGTGCACTTGGGCTATGTAGGTAACCTAACGGGCACTTGGACTGTCTAGGTTACCTAGCGGGCACTTGGACTATCTAGGTTAACGAACGGGAACTTGGACTATCTAGATTAGCTAACGGGCAATTGGACTATCAAGGTTACCTAACGGGCACTTGGACTATGTAGGTTACCTAGCGGGCAATTGGACTATCTAGGTTACCTAGCAGGCACTTTGACTATCTTCGTTAACTAAGGGGCACTTGAACTATGTAGGTTGCCAAGCGAGCACTTGGACTATGTAGGTTCCCTAGCGGGCGCTTGGACTATATAGGTTCCCTAGCGGGTACTTGGACTATCTAGGTTAACTAGCGGGCAATTGGACTGTCTAGGTTACCTAGTGGGCACTTGGACTATGTAGTTTACCTAGCAGGCACTTGGACTATGTAGGTTAACTAGCGGGCACTTGGACTATCTAGGTTACCTAGCGGGCACTTGAACTATGTACGTTCCCTAGCGGGCACTTGGGCTATCTACATTACCTAGCGGGCACTTGGACTATGTAGGTTAACGAACGGGCACTTGGACTATGTAGGTAACCTAGAGGTCACTTGGACTGTCTAGGTTACCTAGCGGACACTTGGACTATGTAGGTTAACTAGCGGGCACTTGGACTATGTAGGTTCCCTAGGGGGCATTTGGACTATATAGGTTACCTAGCGGGCACTTGGATTATGTAGGTTGCCTAGCGGGCACTTGGACTATGTAGGTTAACTAGCGGGCACTTGGATTATCTAGGTTAACTAACAGGCACTTGAACTATGTATGTTCCAGAGCGGACAATTGGACTATGTAGGTTCCTTAGCGGGCACTTGGACTATCTAGGTTCCCTAAAGGACACTTGGACTATGTAGGTTAACTAGCGGACAATTGGATGATCTAGGCTAACTAGCGGGTACTTGGACTATCTAAGTTAACTAGGGGTTCCTTTGACTACGTAGGTTAACTAGCGGACACTTGCACTATGTAGGTTACCTAGCGGGCACTTGGACTATCTAGGTTAACTAGCAGGCCCTTGGACTATCTAGGTTACCTAGCAGGCACTTGGACTATGTAGGTTAACTAGCGGACACTTGAACGATCTAGGTTAACCAGCGGGCCCTTGCACTATGTAGGTTAACTAGCGGGCCCATGGATTATGTAGGTTTACTAGGGGGCACTTGGAATATCTAGGTTAACTAGCGGGCACTTGGACTATGTAGTTTCCCTAGCGGGCATTTGGACTATTTAGGTTGCCTAGCAGGCACTTGGACTATGTAGGTTACCTAGCGGGCTCTTGGACTGTCTAGGTTACCTAGCAGGCACTTTGACTATCTAGGTTAACTAACGGGCACTTGGACTATGTAGGTTAACTAGCGGGCACTTGGCCTGTCTAGGTCACCTAACGGGCATTTGGATTATCTAGGTTAACGAACGGGCAATAGGACAATCTAGGTTACCTAGCGGGCACTTGGGCTATGTAGGTCAACTAGCGGGCCCTTGGACTATGTAAGTTTACTAGCGGGCCTTTGGACTATGTAGGTTAACTAGCGGGCACTTGGATTATCTAAGTTACCTAGCGGGCACTTGAACTATGTAGGTTAACTAGTGGGCCCTTAGACTATCTAGGTTAGCTAATGGTCACTTGGACTATGTAGGTTAATTAGCGGGTACATGGACTATGTAGGTTCCCTAGCGGGCATTTGGACTATATAGATAACCTAGCGGGCACTTGGACTTTGTAGGTTACCTAGCGGGCACTTGGACTATCTAGGTTACCTAGCGGGCACTTGGATGATACAGGTTCCCTAGCCAGCACTAAGACTATTGGTTCCCTAACGGGCACTTGGACTATGTAGATTCCCTAAAGGGCACTTGGACTATATAGGTTTCTATCGGGCACTTGGACTATGTAGGTTAACTAGTGGGCACATGGACTATCTAGGTTACCTAGCGGGCACTGAGACTATCTAGGTTACCTAGCGGGCACTTGGACTATGTAGGTTAACGAGAAGGCACTTGGACTATCAAGGTTACCTAGCGGGCTCTTGGACTATGTAGGTTACCAGCGGGCACTTACACTATCTAGGTAAACGAAAGTGCACTTGGGCTATGTAGGTAACCTAACGGGCACTTGGACTATCTAGGTTAACGAACGGGCACTTGGATTATGTAGGTTAACTAGCGGACACTTGGACTATCTAGATTAGCTAACGGGCAATTGGACTATCAAGGTTACCTAACGGGCACTTGGGGTATGTAGGTTACCTAGCGGGCAATTGGACTATCTAGGTTACCTAGCAGGCACTTTGACTATCTTGGTTAACTAAGGGGCACTTGAACTATGTAGGTTGCCAAGCGAGCACTTGGACTATGTAGGTTCCCTAGCGGGCGCTTGGACTATGTAGGTTCCCTAGCGGGTACTTGGACTGTCTAGGTTAACTAGCGGGCAATTGGACTGTCTAGGTTACCTAGTGGGCACTTGGACTATGTAGTTTACCTAGCAGGCACTTGGACTATGTAGGTTAACTAGCGGGCACTTGGACTATCTAGGTTACCTAGCGGGCACTTTGACTATGTATTTTCCCTAGCGGGCACTTGGGCTATCTACGTTAACTAGCGGGCACTTGGACTATGTAGGTTAACGAACGGGCACTTGGACTATGTAGGTAACCTAGTGGTCACTTGGACTGTCTAGGTTACCTAGCGGACACTTGGACTATGTAGGTTAACTAGCGTGCACTAGGACTATCTAGGTTACCTAGCGGGCACTTGGATTATGTAGGTTGCCTAGAGGGCACTTGGACTATGTAGGTTAACTAGCGGGCACTTGGATTATCTAGGTTAACTAACAGGCACTTGAACTATGTATGTTCCAGAGCGGACAATTGGACTATGTATGTTCCTTAGCGGGCACTTGGACTATCTAGGTTCCCTAAAGGACACTTGGACTATGTAGGTTAACTAGCGGACAATTGGATGATCTAGGCTAACTAGCGGGTACTTGGACTATCTAGGTTAACTAGGGGTTCCTTTGACTACGTAGGTTAACTATCGGACACTTACACTATGTAGGTTACCTAGCGGGCACTTGGACTATCTAGGTTAACTAGCAGGCCCTTGGAATATCTAGGTTACCTAGCAGGCATTTGGACTATGTAGGTTAACTAGTGGACACTTGAACGATCTAGGTTAACCAGCGGGCCCTTGCACTATGTAGGTTAACTAGCGGGCCCATGGATTATGTAGGTTTACTAGGGGGCACTTGGAATATCTAGGTTAACTAGCGAGCACTTGCACTATGTAGTTTCCCTAGCGGGCATTTGGACTATGTAGGTTACCTAGCGGGCTCTTGGACTGTCTAGGTTACCTAGCAGGCACTTTGACTATCTTGGTTAACTAAGGGGCACTTGAACTATGTAGGTTGCCAAGCGAGCACTTAGACTATGTAGGTTCCCTAGCGGGCGCTTGGACTATGTAGGTTCCCTAGCGGGTACTTGGACTGTCTAGGTTAACTAGCGAGCAATTGGACTGTCTAGGTTACCTAGTGGGCACTTGGACTATGTAGTTTACCTAGCAGGCACTTGGACTATGTAGGTTAACTAGCGGGCACTTGGACTATCTAGGTTACCTAGCGGGCACTTTGACTATGTACGTTCCCTAGCGGGCACTTGGGCTATCTACGTTACCTAGCGGGCACTTGGACTATGTAGGTTAACGAACGGGCACTTGGACTATGTAGGTAACCTAGAGGTCACTTGGACTGTCTAGGTTACCTAGCGGACAATTTGATGATCTAGGTTAACTAGCGGGCACGTGGACTATCTAGGTTAACTAGCGGGCACTTGTACTATGTAGGTTCCCTAGGGGGCATTTGGACTATATAGGTTACCTAGCGGGCACTTGGATTATGTAGGTTGCCTAGCGGGCACTTGGACTATGTAGGTTAACTAGCGGGCACTTGGATTATCTAGGTTAAATAACAGGCACTTGAACTATGTATGTTCCAGAGCGGACAATTGGGCTATGTAGGTTCCTTAGCGGGCACTTGGACTATCTAGGTTCCCTAAAGGACACTTGGACTATGTAGGTTAACTAGCGGACAATTTGATGATCTAGGTAAACTAGCGGGTACTTGGACTATCTAGGTTAACTAGGGGTTCCTTGGACTACGTAGGTTAACTAGCGGACACTTGCACTCTGTAGGTTACCTAGCGTGCACTTGGACTATCTAGGTTAACTAGCAGGCCCTTGGACTATCTACGTTACCTAGCAGGCACTTGGACTATGTAGGTTAACTAGCGGGCCTTTGCACTCTCTAGGTTACCTAGCGGGCACTTGGACTATGTATCTTCCCTAGCGGGCACTTGGACTATCTAGGTTACCTAGCAGGCACTTGGACTATGTAGGTTACCAAGCGGACACCTGCAATATGTAGGTTACCTAGCAGGCACTTGGACTATGTAGGTTAACTAGCGGACACTTTCACGATCTAGGTTAACTAGCGGGCCCTTGCACTATGTAGGTTAACTTGCGGGCCCATGGATTATGTAGGTTTACTAGGGGGCACTTGGACTATCTAGGTTAACTAGCGGACACTTGGACTATGTAGTTTCCCTAGCGGACATTTGGACTATTTAGGTTACCTAGCGGGCACTTGGACTATGTAGGTTATCTAGCGGGCAATTGGACTATCTAGGTTACCTAGCAGGCACTTTGACTATCTAGGTTAACTAACGGGCACTTGGACTATGTAGGGTAACTAGCGGGCACTTGGACTGTCTAGGTCACCTAACGGGCACTTGGATTATCTAGGTTAACGAACGGGCACTTGGACTATGTAGGTTACCTTGCCACCACTTGGACTATCTAGGTTAGCTAAAAGGCACGTGGACTATCTAGGTTCCCTAGCGGGCACTTGTACTATCTAGGTTACCTAGCTGGCACTTGGACTATGTAGGTCAACTAGCGGGCCCTTGGACTATCTAGGTTAGCTAACGGGCACTTGGACTATGTATGTTCCAGAGTGGGCACTTGGATTATGTAGGTTGCCTAGCGGACATTTAGACTATGTAGGTTTCCTTGCGGGCATTTGGACTATGTAGGTTCCCTAGCGGTCACGTGGACTATGTAGGCTCCCTAGAAGGCACTTGGACTATGTAGGTTAACTAGCGGGCACTTGGACTAACCAGGTTACCAAGCGGGCACTTGGACTATGTAGGTTACCCAATGGGCACTTGGACTATCTAGGTTAACGAACGGACACTTGGACTATGTAGGTTAGGTATCAGGCACTTGGACTATCTAGGTTACCTAGCAGGCACTTGGACTATGTAGATTACCTAGCGGACACTTGGACGATTTAGGTTAACTAGCGGGCACTTGGACTATCTAGGTTAACTAGCAGGCCCTTGGACTATCTAGGTTTACTAGCGGGCACTTGGACTATCTAGGTTAACTAGCGGGCACTTGGACTATGTAGGTTAACTAGCGGGCAGTTGCACTCTCTAGGTTACCTAGCGGACACTTGGACTATGTACCTTCCCTAGCGGGCACTTGGACTATCTAGGTTACCTAGCAGGCACTTGGATTATGAAGGATCCCTAGCGGGCAATTGGACTATCTAGGTTACCTAGCTGGCACTTGGACTATGTAGGTTAACTAGCGGACACTTGCACGATCTAGGTTAACTAGCGGGCCCTTGCACTATGTAGGTTAACTAGCTGGCCCATGGATTATGTAGGTTTACTAGGGGGCAGTTGGACTATCTAGGTTAACTAGCGGGCACTTGGACTATGTAGTTTCCCTAGCGGGCATTTGGACTATTTAGGTTGCCTAGCGGGCACTTGGACTATGTAGGTTACCTGGCGGGCACTTGGAATATCTAGGTTACCTAGCAGGCACTTTGACTATCTAGGTTAACTAACAGGCACGTGGACTATGTAGGGTAAATAGCGGGCACTTGGACTGTCTAGGTTACCTAACGGGCACTTGGACTATCTAGGTCACCTAACGGGCACTTGGATTATCTAGGTTAACGAACGGGCACTTAGACTATGGAGGTTACCTAGCCACCACTTGGACTATCTAGGTTAGCTAAAATGCACTTGGACTATCTAGGTTCCCTAGCGGGCACTTGTACTATCTAGGTTACCTAGCTGGCACTTGGACTATGTAGGTCAACTAGCGGGCCATTGGACTATCTAGGTTAGCTAACGAGCACTTGGACTATGTATGTTCCAGAGCGGTTACTTTGATTATGTAGGTTGCCTAGAGGACATTAAGACTATATAGGTTCCCTAACGGGCCCTTGGACTATGTAGGTTCCCTAGCTGTCACGTGGACAATGTAGGCTCCCTAGAAGGCACTTGGACTATGTAGGTTATCTAGCGGGCACTTGGACTAACCAGGTTACCACGCGGGCACTTGGACTATGTAGGTTACCCAATGGGCACTTGGACTATCTAGGTTAACGAACGGACACTTGGACTATGTAGGTTAGCTATCAGGCACTTGGACTATCTAGGTTACCTAGCAGGCACTTGGACTATGTAGGTTACCTAGCGGACACTTGGACGATTTAAGTTAACTAGCGGGCACTTGGACTATGTAGGTTACCCAATGGGCACTTGGACTATCTAGGTTAACGAACGGACACTTGGACTATGTAGGTTAGCTATCAGGCACTTGGACTATGTAGGTTACCTAGCGGACACTTGGACGATTTAGGTTAACTAGCGGGCACTTGGATTATCTAGGTTAACTATCAGGCCCTTGGACTATCTAGGTTTACTAGCGGGCACTTGGACTATCTAGGTTAACTAATGGGCACTTGGTATGTGCAGGTAACCTAGCGGGCACTTGGACTGTCTAGGTTACCTAGCGGGCACTTGGACTTCTAGGTTAACGACGGGGACTTGGACTATGTAGGTTGCTTAGCGGGCACTTGGACTATCTAGGTTAGGTAACGGGCACTTTGAGTATCTAGGTTATCAAGCAGGAACTTGGACAATGTAAGTTACCTAGCGGGCACTTTGACTATCTTGGTTACATAGCGGGCACTTGGACTATGTAGGTTTACTAGCGAGCACTTGGACTCTAGGTTACCTAGCGGGCCCTTTGACTATGTAGGTTTCCTAGCGGGTACTTGGACTATCTAGGTTAACGAACGGGCACTTGGACTATGTAGGTAACCTAGCGGGCACTTGGACAGTCTAGGTTACCTAGCGTGCACTTGCACTATCTAGGTTAACGAACGGGCACTTGGACTATATAGGTTACCTAGCGGGCACTTGGACTATGTAGGATCCCTATCGGACATTTGAACTACTTACGCTACCTAGCGGGCACTTGGACTATCTAGGTCAACTAGCGGGCCCTTGTACTATGTAGGTTAACTAGCGAGCACTTGGACTATCTAGGTTAACTAGCGGACCATGGACTACGTAGGTTAACTAGCGGGCACTTGGATGATCAATGTTAACTAGCGGGGCCCTTGGACTATCTAGGTTAGCTAACGGGCACTTGGACAAAGTACGTCCCCTCGTGGGCACTTGGACACTCTAGGTTAACTAACGGGCACTAGGACTATCTAGGTTAACGAGCGGGCACTTGGACTATCTAAGTTACCTAGCTGGCACTTGGACTATGAAGGTTCCCTAGCGGGCACTTGGATTATCTAGGTTACCTAGCGGGCACTGGGACTATGTAGGTCAACTAGCGGGCCTTTGGACTATCTAGGTTAGCTAACTGGCACTTGGACTATGTAGGTTAACTAGCGGACACTTGGACTATGTAGGTTACCAGCGGGCACTTGGACTTCTATGTTAATGAACGGGCACTCGGACTATGTAGGTTGCCCAGCGGGCAATTGGACGATCTAGGATAAGAAACGGGCCCTTAACTATCTAGGTTACCTAGCGGGAACTTGGACTTTGTAGGTTACCTAAGGGCACATGGACTATGTAGGTGACCTAGCGGGCACTTGGACAGTCTAGGTTACCTAGCGTGCACTTGGACTATCTAGGTTAACGAACGGGCACTTGGACTATATAGGTTACCTAGCGGGCACTTGGACTATGTAGGATCCCTATCGGACATTTGGACTACTTAGGCCACCTAGCGGGCACTTGGACTATCTAGGTTAACTAGCGGGCACATGGACTATCTAGGTCAACTAGCGGACACTTGGACAATCTAGGTTAACTAGCAGGCACGTGGACTATCTAGGTTAACTAAGGGGCCCTTCGACTATGTAGGTTAACTAGCGGGCACTTGGACTATCTAGGTTACCTAGAGGGCACTTGGTCTATGTACATACCCTAGCGGGCACTTGGACTATCTGGGTTACCTAGCAGGCACTTGGACTATCTAGGTTAACTAACGGGCAATAGGACAATCTAGGTTACCTTGCGGGCACTTGGACTATGTAGGTCAACTAGCGGGCCCTTGGACTATGTAGGTTACCAGCGGGCACTTGGACAATCTAGGTAAACGAAAGTGCACTTGGGCTATGTAGGTAACCTAACGGGCACTTGGACTGTCTAGGTTACCTAGCGGGCACTTGGACTATCTAGGTTACCTAGCGGGCACTTGGTCTATGTACATACCCTAGCGGGCACTTGGACTATCTGGGTTAACTAACGGGCAATAGGACAATCTAGGTTACCTAGCGGGCACTTGGACTATGTAGGTAACCTAGCGGGCATTTGGACTATGTAGGTTAACTAGCGGGCCTTTGGACTATGTAGGTTAACTAGCGGGCACTTGGATTATCTAAGTTACATAGCGGGCACTTGAACTATGTAGGTTAACTAGTGGGCCCTTAGACTATCTAGGTTAGCTAATGGTCACTTGGACTATGTAGGTTAATTAGCGGGTACGTGGACTATGTAGGTTTCCTAGCGGGCATTTGGACTATATAGATAACCTAGCGGGCACTTGGACTTTGTAGGTTACTTAGCGGGCACTTGGACAATCTAGGTTTACTAGCGGGCACGTGGACTATCTAGGTTAACTAAGGGGCCCTTCGACTATGTAGGTTAACTAGCGGGCACTTGGACTATCTAGGTTACCTAGCGGGCACTTGGTCTATGTACAAACCCTAGCGGGCACTTGGACTATCTAGGTTAACTAACGGGCAATAGGACAATCTAGGTTACCTAGCGGGCCCTTGGACTATGTAGGGTAACTAGCGGGCCTTTGGACTATGTAGGTTAACTAGCGGGCACTTGGATTATCTAAGTTACCTAGCGGGCACTTGAACTATGTAGGTTAACTAGTGGGCCCTTAGACTATCTAGGTTAGCTAATGGTCACTTGGACTATGTAGGTTAATTAGCGGGTACGTGGACTATTTAGGTTTCCTAGCGGGCATTTGGACTATATAGATAACCTAGCGGGCAGTTGGACTTTGTAGGTTACCTAGCGGGCACTTGGACTATCTAGGTTACCTAGCAGGCACTTGGATGATACAGGTTCCCTAGCCAGCACTAAGACTATTGGTTCCCTAACGGGCACTTGGACTATGTAGGTTCCCTAAAAGGCACTTGGACAATATAGGTTTCTATCGGGCACTTGGACTATGTAGGTTAACTAGCGGGCACATGGACTATCTAGGTTACCTAGCGGGCACTGAGACTATTTAGGTTACCTAGCGGGCACTTGGACTATGTAGGTTATCTAGCGGGCACTTGGACTATCTAGGTTACCTAGTTGGCACTTTGACTATCTAGGTTAACTAACGGGCACTTGGACTATGTAGGGTAACTAGCGGGCACTTGGACTGTCTAGGTCACCTAACGGGCACTTGGATTATCTAGGTTAACGAACGGGCACTTGGACTATGTAGGTTACCTTGCCACCACTTGGACTATCTAGGTTAGCTAACAGGCACTTGGACTATCTAGGTACCCTAGCGGGCACTTGTACTATCTAGGTTACCTAGCTGGCACTTGGACTATGTAGGTCAACTAGCGGGCCCTTGGACTATCTAGGTTAGCTAACGGGCACTTGGACTATGTATGTTCCTGAGTGGGCACTTGGATTATGTAGGTTGCCTAGCGGACATTTAGACTATGTAGGTTTCCTTGCGGGCATTTGGACTATGTAGGTTCCCTAGCGGTCATGTGGACTATGTAGGCTCCCTGGAAGGCACTTGGACTATGTAGGTTATCTAGCGGGCACTTGGACTAACCAGGTTACCAAGCGGGCACTTGGACTATGTAGGTTACCCAATGGGCACTTGGACTATCTAGGTTAACGAACGGACACTTGGACTATGTAGGTTAGCTATCAGGCACTTGGACTATCTAGGTTACCTAGCAGGCACTTGGACTATGTAGGTTACCTAGCGGACACTTGGACGATTTAAGTTAACTACCGGGAACTTGGACTATCTAGGTTAACTAGCAGGCCCTTGGACTATCTAGGTTTACTAGCGGGCACTTGGACTATCTAGGTTAACTAGCGGGCACTTGGACTATGTAGGTTAACTAGCGGGCACTTGCACTCTCTAGGTTACCTAGCGGACACTTGGACTATGTACCTTCCCTAGCGGGCACTTGGACTATCTAGGTTACCTAGCAGGCACTTGGATTATGAAGGATCCCTAGCGGGCAATTGGACTATCTAGGTTACCTAGCTGGCACTTGGACTATGTAGGTTAACTAGCGGACACTTGCACGATCTAGGTTAACAAGCGGGCCCTTGCACTATGTAGGTTAACTAGCTGGCCCATGGATTATGTAGGTTTACTAGGGGGCACTTGAACTATCTAGGTTAACTAGCGGGCACTTGGACTATGTAGTTTCCCTAGCGGGCATTTGGACTATTTAGGTTGCCTAGCGGGCACTTGGACTATGTAGGTTACCTGGCGGGCACTTGGACTATCTAGGTTACCTAGCAGGCACTTTGACTATCTAGGTTAACTAACGGGCACGTGGACTATGTAGGGTAACTAGCGGGCACTTGGACTGTCTAGGTCACCTAACGGGCACTTGGATTATCTAGGTTAACGAACGGGCACTTGGACTATGTAGGTTACCTAGCCACTACTAGGACTATCTAGGTTAGCTAAAAGGCACTTGGACTCTCTAGGTTCCCTAGCGGGCACTTGTACTATCTAGGTTACCTAGCTGGCACTTGGACTATGTAGGTCAACTAGCGGGCCCTTGGACTATCTAGGTTAGCTAACGGGCACTTGGACTGTGTATGTTCCAGAGCGGGCACTTGGATTATGTAGGTTGCCTAGCGGACATTTAGACTATGTAGGTTTCCTTGTGGGCATTTGGACTATGTAGGTTCCCTAGAGGTCACGTGGACTATATAGGCTCCCTAGAAGGCACTTGGACTATGTAGGTTATCTAGCGGGCACTTGGACTAACCAGGTTACCAAGCGGGCACTTGGACTATGTAGGTTACCCAATGGGCACTTGGACTATCTAGGTTAACGAACGGACACTTGGACTATGTAGGTTAGCTATCAGGCACTTGGACTATCTAGGTTACCTAGCAGGCACTTGGACTATGTAGGTTACCTAGCGGACCCTTGGACGATTTAGGTTAACTAGCGGGCACTTGGACTATCTAGGTTAACTAGCAGGCCCTTGGACTATCTAGGTTTACTAGCGGGCACTTGGACTATCTAGGTTAAGTAGCGGGCACTTGGACTATGTAGGTTAACTAGCGGGCACTTGCACTCTCTAGGTTACCTAGCGGACACTTGGACTATGTACCTTCCCTAGCGGCCACTTGGACTATCTAGGTTACCTAGCAGGCACTTGGATTATGAACGATCCCTAGCGGGCAATTGGACTATCTAGGTTACCTAGCTGGCACTTGGACTATGTAGGTTAACTAGCGGACACTTGCACGATCTAGGTTAACTAGCGGGCCCTTGCACTATGTAGGTTAACTAGCTGGCCCATGGATTATGTAGGTTTACTAGGGGGCACTTGGACTATCTAGGTTAACTAGCGGGCACTTGGACTATGTAGTTTCCCTAGCGGGCATTTGGACTATTTAGGTTGCCTAGCGGGCATTTGGACTATGTAGGTTACATGGCGGGCACTTGGACTATCTAGGTTACCTAGCAGGAACTTTGACTATCTAGGTTAACTAACGGGCACGTGGACTATGTAGGGTAACTAGCGGGCACTTGGACTGTCTAGGTCACCTAACGGGCACTTGGATTATCTAGGTTAACGAACGGGCACTTGGACTATGTAGGTTACCTAGCCACCACTTGGACTATCTAGGTTAGCTAAAAGGCACTTGGACTATCTAGGTTCCCTAGCGGGCACTAGGTTACCTAGCTGGCACTTGGACTATGTAGGTCAACTAGCGGGCCCTTGGACTATCTAGGTTAGCTAACGGGCACTTGGACTATGTATGTTCCAGAGCGGGCACTTTGATTATGTAGGTTGCCTAGAGGACATTTAGACTATATAGGTTCCCTAACGGGCACTTGGACTATGTAGGTTCCCTAGCGGTCACGTGGACAATGTAGGCTCCCTAGAAGGCACTTGGACTATGTAGGTTACCTAGCGGCCACTTGGACTATGTAGGTTACCCAATGGGCACTTGGACTATCTAGGTTTACTAGCGGGCACTTGGACTATCTAGGTTAACTAACGGGCACTTGGTATGTGCAGGTAACCTAGCGGGCACTTGGACTGTCTAGGTTACCTAGCGGGCACTTGGACTTCTAGGTTAACGACGGGCACTTGGACTATGTAGGTTGCTTAGCGGGCACTTGGACTATCTAGGTTAGGTAACGGGCACTTTGAGTATCTAGGTTACCTAGCGGGAACTTGGACAATGTAAGTTACCTAGCGGGCACTTTGACTATGTAGGTTACATAGCGGGCACTTGGACTATGTAGGTTAACTAGCGAGCACTTGGACTCTAGGTTACCTAGCGGGCCCTTTGACTATGTAGGTTTCCTAGCGGGTACTTGGACTATCTCGGTTAAAGAACGGGCACTTGGATTATGTAGGTAACCTAGCGGGCACTTGGACAGTCTAGGTTACCTAGCGTGCACTAGCACTATCTAGGTTAGCGAACGGGCACTTGGACTATATAGGTTACCTAGCGGGCACTTGGACTATGTAGGATCCCTATCGGACATTTGAACTACTTACGCTACCTAGCGGGCACTTAGACTATCTAGGTTAACTAGCGGGCACTTGGACTATCTAGGTCAACTAGCGGGCCCTTGTACTATGTAGGTTAACTAGCGAGCACTTGGACTATCTAGGTTAACTAGCGGACCTTGGACTACGTAGGTTAACTAGCGGGCACTTGGATGATCAATGTTAACTAGCGGGGCCCTTCGACTATCTAGGTTAGCTAACGGGCACTTGGACTAAGTACGTCCCCTCGTGGGCCCTTGGACACTCTAGGTTAACTAACGGGCACTAGGACTATCTAGGTTAACGAGCGGGCACTTGGACTATCTAAGTTACCTAGCTGGCACTTGGACTATGAAGGTACCCTAGCGGGCACTTGGATTATCTAGGTTACCTAGCGGGCACTTGGACTATGTAGGTCAACTAGCAGGCCCTTGGACTATCTAGGTTAGCTAACTGGCACTTGGACTATGTAGGTTAACTAGCGGACACTTGGACTATGTAGGTTAACTAACGGGCACTTGGACTATGCAGGTAACCTAGCGGGCACTTGGACTTCTATGTTAACGAACGGGCACTCGGACTATGTAGGTTGCCCAGCGGGCAATTGGACGATCTAGGATAGGTAACGGGCCCTTGACTATCTAGGTTACCTAGCGGGAACTTGGACTTTGTAGGTTACCTAAGGGCACTTGGACTATGTAGGTAACCTAGCGGGCACTTGGACAGTCTAGGTTACCTAGCGTGCACTTGGACTATCTAGGTTAACGAACGGGCACTTGGACTATATAGGTTACCTAGCGGGCACTTGGACTATGTAGGATCCCTATCGGACATTTGGACTACTTAGGCCACCTAGCTGGCACTTGGACTATCTAGGTTAACCAGCGGGCACTTGGACTATCTAGGTCAACTAGCGGACACTTGGACAATCTAGGTTAACTAGCGGGCACATGGACTATCTAGGTTAACTAAGGGGCCCTTCGACTATGTAGGTTAACTAGCGGGCACTTGGACTATCTAGGTTACCTTGCGGGCACTTGGTCTATGTACATACCCTAGCGGGCACTTGGACTATCTGGGTTACCTAGCGGGCACTTGGACTATCTAGGTTAACTAACGGGCAATAGGACAATCTAGGTTACCTAGCGGGCACTTGGACTATGTAGGTCAACTAGCGGGCCCTTGGACTATGTAGGTTAACTAGCGGGCCTTTGGACTATGTAGGTTAACTAGCGGACACTTGGATTATCTAAGTTACCTAGCGGGCACGTGAACTATGTAGGTTAACTAGTGGGCCCTTAGACTATCTAGGTTAGCTAATGGTCACTTGGACTATGTAGGTTAATTAGCGGGTACGTGGACTATGTAGGTTCCCTAGCGGGCATTTGGACTATAGAGATAACCTAGCGGGCACTTGGACTTTGTAGGTTACCTAGCGGGCACTTGGACTATCTAGGTTACCTAGCGGGCACTTGGATGATACAGGTTCCCTAGCCAGCACTAAGACTATTGGTTCCCTAACGGGCACTTGGACTATGTAGGTTCCCTAAAGGGCACTTGGACTATATAGGTTTCTATCGGGCATTTGGACTATGTAGGTTAACTAGCCGGCACATGGACTATCTAGGTTACCTAGCGGGCACTGAGACTATCTAGGTTACCCAGCGGGCACTTGGACTATGTAGGTTAACTAGAAGGCACTTGGACTATCAAGGTTACCTAGCGGGCTCTTGGACTATGTAGGTTACCTAGCGGGCACTTGGACTATCTAGGTAAACGAAAGTGCACTTGGGCTATGTAGGTAACCTAACGGGCACTTGGACTGTCTAGGTTACCTAGCAGGCACTTGGATTATCTAGGTTACCTAGCGGGCACTTGGTCTATGTACATACCCTAGCGGGCACTTGGACTATCTGGGTTAACTAACGGGCAATAGGACAAACTAGGTTACCTAGCGGGCACTTGAACTATGTAGGTTAACTAGTGGGCACTTGGACTATCTAGGTTAACGAACGGGCACTTGGACTATGTAGGTTAACTTGCGGACACTTGGACTATCTAGATTAGCTAACGGGCAATTGGACTATCAAGGTTACCTAACGGGCACTTGGACTATGTAGGTTACCTAGCGGGCAATTGGACTATCTAGGTTACCTAGCAGGCACTTTGACTATCTTGGTTAACTAAGGGGCACTTGAACTATGTAGGTTGCCAAGCGAGCACTTGGAGTATGTAGGTTCCCTAGCGGGCGCTTGGACTATGTAGGTTCCCTAGCGGGTACTTGGACTGTCTAGGTTAACTAGCGGGCAATTGGACTGTCTAGGTTACCTAGTGGGCACTTGGACTATGTAGTTTACCTAGCAGGCACTTGGACTATGTAGGTTAACTACCGGGCAATTGGACTGTCTAGGTTACCTAGCGGGCACTTGGACTATGTACGTTCCCTAGCGGGCACTTGGGCTATCTACGTTACCTAGCGGGCACTTGGACTATGTAGGTTAACGAACGGGCACTTGGACTATGTAGGTAACCTAGTGGTCACTTGGACTCTCTAGGTTACCTAGCGGACACTTGAACTATGTAGGTTAACTAGCGTGCACTTGGACTCTCTAGGTTAACTAGCGGGCACTTGGACTATGTAGGTTCCCTAGCGGGCATTTGGACTATATAGGTTACCTAGCGGGCACTTGGATTATGTAGGTTGCCTAGCGGGCACTTGGACTATGTAGGTTAACTAGCGGGCACTTGGATTATCTAGGTTAACTAACAGGCACTTGAACTATGTATGTTCCAGAGCGGACAATTGGACTATGTAGGTTCCTTAGCGGGCACATGGACTATCTAGTTTCCCTAAAGGACACTTGGACTATGTAGGTTAACTATCGGACAATTGGATGATCTAGGTTAACTAGCGGGTACTTGGACTATCTAGGTTAACTTGGGATTCCTTGGACTACGTAGGTTAACTAGCAGACACTAGCACTAAGTAGGTTACCTAGCGTGCACTTGGACTATCTAGGTTAACTAGCAGGCCCTTGGACTATCTAGGTTACCTAGCAGGCACTTGGACTATGTAGGTTAAGTATCGGGCATTTGCACTCTCTAGGTTACCTAGCGGGCTCTTGGACTCTGTACATTACCTAGCGGGCACTTGGACTATCTATGTTAACTAGCGGGCACTTGGACTATGTAGGTTACCTAGCGGACACCTGCACTATGTAGGTTACCTAGCGGGCACTTGGACTGTGTAGGTTAACTAGCGGACACTTGCACGATCTAGGTTGACTAGCGGGCCCTTGGATTATCTAGGTTTACTAGCGGGCACTTGGACTATCTAGGTTAACTAACGGGCACTTGGACTATCTAGGTTAACGAACGGGCACTTGATATGTGCAGGTAACCTAGCGGGCACTTGGACTGTCTAGGTTACCTAGCGGGCACTTGGATTATCTAGGTTACCTAGCGGGCACTTGGACAATGTAGGTCAACTAGCGGGCCCTTGGACTATCTAGGTTAGCTAATTGGCATTGGACTATGTAGGTTAACTAGCGGACCCTTGGAGTATGTAGGTTACCTAACGGGCACTTGGACTATGCAGGTAACCTAGCGGGCACTTGGACTGTCTAGGTTACCTAGCGGGCACTTGGACTTCTATGTTAACGAACGGGCACTCGGACTATGTAGGTTGCCCAGCGGGCAATTGGACTATCTAGGTTACCTAGCAGGCACTTTGACTATCTAGGTTAACTAACGGGCACTTGGACAATGTAGGGTAACTAGCGGGCACTTGGACTGTCTAGGTTACCTAACGGGCACTTGGATTATCTAGGTTAACGAACGGGCACTTGGACTATGTAGGTTACCTAGCCACCACTTGGACTATCTAGGTTAGCTAAAAGGCAATTGGACTATCTAGGTCCCCTAGCGGGCACTTGTACTATCTAGATTAAGCAGCTGGAACTTGGACTATGTAGGTCAACTAGCGGGCCCTTGGACTATCTAGGTTAGCTAACGGGCACTTGGACTATGTATGTTCCAGAGCGGGCACTTGGATTATGTAGGTTGCCTAGCGGACATTTAGACTATGTAGGTTTCCTTGCGGGCATTTGGACTATGTAGGTTACCTAGCGGGCACTTGGACTATGTAGGTTCCCTAACGGGCACTTGGACTATGTAGGTTCCCTAGCGGTCACGTGGACTATGTAGGCTCCCTAGAAGGCACTTGGACTATGTAGGTTAACTAGCGGGCACTTGGACTATGTATGTTACCCAATGGGCACTTGGACTATCTAGGTTAACGAACGGACACTTGGACTATGTAGGTTAGCTATCAAGCACTTGGACTATCTAGGTTACCTAGCGGACACTTGGACGATTTAGGTTAACTAGCGGGCACTTGGACTATCTACGTTAACTAGCAGGCCCTTGGACTATCTAGGTTTACTAGCGGGCACTTGGACTATCTAGGTTAACTAACGGGCACTTGGACTATCTAGGTTAACGAACGGGCACTTGGTATGTGCAGGTAACCTAGCGGGTACTTGGACTGTCTAGGTTACCTAGCGGGCACTTGGACTTCTAGGTTAACGACGGGCACTTGGACTATGTAAGTTGCTTAGCGGGCACTTGGACTATCTAGGTTAGGTAACGGGCACTTTGAGTATCTAGGTTACCTAGCGGGAACTTGGACAATGTAAGTTACCTAGCGGGCACTTTGACTATCTAGGTTACATAGCGGGCACTTGGACTATGTAGGTTAACTAGCGAGCACTTGGATTCTAGGTTACCGAGCGGGGCCTTTGACTATGTAGGTTTCCTAGCGGGTCCTTGGACTATCTAGGTTAACGAACGGGCACTTGGACTATGTAGGTAACCTAGCGGGCACTTGGACAGTCTAGGTTACCTAGCGTGCACTTGGACTATCTAGGTTAACGAACGGGCACTTGGACTATGTAGGTAACCTAGCGGGCAGTTGGACAGTCTAGGTTACCTAGCGGGCACTTGGACTATGTAGGATCCCTATCGAACATTTGGACTACTTAGGCCACCTAGCGGGCACTTGGACTATCTAGGTTAACTAGCGGGCACTTGGATGATCAATGTTAACTAGCGGGGCCCTTGGACTATCTAGGTTAGCTAACGGGCACTTGGACTAAGTACGTACCCTCGTGGGCACTTGGACACTCTAGGTTACCTAACGGGCACTAGGACTATCTAGGTTAACGAGCGGGCACTTGGACTATCTAAGTTACCTAGCTGGCACTTGGACTATGAAGGTTCCCTAGCGGGCACTTGGATTATCTAGGTTACCTAGCGGGCATTTGAACTATGTAGGTCAACAAGCGGGCCCTTGGACTACCTAGGATAGCTAACTGGCACTTGGACTATGTAGGTTAACTAGCGGGCACTTGGGCTATGCAGGTAACCTAGCGGGCACTTGGACTGTCTAGGTTACCTAGCGGGCACTTGGACTTCTATGTTAACGAACGGGCACTCGGACTATGTAGGTTGCCCAGCGGGCAATTGGACAATCTAGGATAGGTAACGGGCCCTTGACTATCTAGGTTACCTAGCGGGAACTTGGACTATGTAGGTTACCTAAGGGCACTTGGACTATGTAGGTTAACTAGCGGACACTTGGACAATCTAAGTTAACTAGCGGGCACGTGGACTATCTTGGTTAACTAAGGGGCCCTTCGACTATGTAGGTTAACTAGCGGGCACTTGGATTATCTAAGTTACCTAGCGGGCACTTGAACTATGTAGGTTAACTAGTGGGCCCTTAGACTATCTAGATTAGCTAATGGTCACTTGGACTATGTAGGTTAATTAGCGGGTACGTGGACTATGTAGTTTCCCTAGCGGGCATTTGGACTATATAGATAACCTAGCGGGCACTTGGACTATGTAGGTCAACTAGCGGGCCCTTGGACTACCTAGGATAGCTAACTGGCACTTGGACTATGTAGGTAACCTAGTGGTCACTTGGACTATGTAGGTTATCTAGCGGACACTTGGACTATCTAGGTTACCTAGCAGGCACTTTGACTATCTAGGTTAACTAACGGGCACTTGGACTATGTAGGGTAACTAGCGGGCACTTGGACTGTCTAGGTTACCTAACGGGCACTTGGATTATCTAGGTTAACGAACGGGCACTTGGACTATGTAGGTTACCTAGCCACCACTTGGACTATCTATGTTCCCTAGCGGGCACTTGTACTATCTAGGTTACCTAGCTGGCACTTGGACTATGTAGGTCAACTAGCGGGCCCTTGGACTATCTAGGTTAGCTAACGGGCACTTGGACTATGTATGTTCCAGAGCGGGCACTTGGATTATGTAGGTTGCCTAGCGGACATTTAGACTATGTAGGTTTCCTTGCGGGCATTTGGACTATGTAGGTTACCTAGCGGGCACTTGGACAATGTAGGTTCCCTAAAGGGCACTTTGAGTATGTAGGTTCCCTCGCGGTCACGTGGACTATGTAGGCTCCCTAGAAGGCACTTGGAGTATGTAGGTTAACTAGCGGGCACTTGGACTATGTAGGTTACCCAATGGGCACTTGGACTATCTAGGTTAACGAACGGACACTTGGACTATGTAGGTTAGCTATCAGGCACTTGGACTATCTGGGTTACCTAGCGCACACGTGGACGATTTAGGTTAACTAGCGGGCACTTGGACTATCTAGGTTAACTAGCAGGCCCTTGGACTATCTAGGTTTACTAGCGGGCACTTGGACTATCTAGGTTAACTAACGGGCACTTGGACTATGTAGTTTCCCTAGCGGGCATTTGGATTATTTAGGTTACCTAGTGGGCACTTGGACTATGTAGGTTATCTAGCTGGCACTTGGACTATGTAGGTCAACTAGCGGGCCCTTGGACTATCTAGGTTAGCTAACGGGCACTTGGACTATGTATGTTCCAGAGTGGGCACTTGTATTATGTAGGTTGCCTAGCGGACATTTAGACTATGTAGGTTTCCTTGCGGGCATTTGGACTATGTAGGTTACCTAGCGGGCACTTGGACTATGTAGGTTCCCTAGCGGTCACGTGGACTATGTAGGCTCCCTAGAAGGCACTTGGACTATGTAGGTTAACTAGCGGGCACTTGGACTAACCAGGTTACCAGGCGGGCACTTGGACTATGTAGGTTACTCAATGGGCACTTGGACTATCTAGGTTAACGAACGGACACTTGGACTATGTAGGTTAGGTATCAGGCACTTGAACTATCTAGGTTACCTAGCAGGCACTTGGACTATGTAGTTTACCTAGCGGACACTTGGACGATTTAGGTTAACTAGCGGGCACTTGGACTATCTAGGTTAACTAGCAGGCCCTTGGACTATCTAGCTTTACTAGCGGGCACTTGGACTATCTAGGTTAACTAGCGGGCACTTGGACTATATAGGTTAACTAGCGGGCACTTGAACTCTCTAGGTTACCTAGCGGACACTTGGACTATGTAGGTTAACTAGCGGACACTTGCACGATCTAGGTTAACTAGCGGGCCCTTGCACTATGTAGGTTAACTAGCGGGCCCATGGATTATGTAGGTTTACTAGGGGGCACTTGGAACATCTAGGTTAACTAGCGGGCACTTGGACTATGTAGTTTCCCTAGCGGGCATTTGGACTATTTAGGTTGCCTAGCGGGCACTTGGACTATGTAGGTTACCTAGCAGGCACTTTAACTATCTAGGTTAACTAACGGGCACTTGGACTATGTAGGGTAACTAGCGGGCACTTGGACTGTCTATGTTACCTAACGGGCACTTGGATTATCTAGGTTAACGAACGGGCACTTGGACTATGTAGGTTACCTAGCCACCACTTGGACTATCTAGGTTCCCTAGCGGGCACTTGTACTATCTAGGTTACCTAGCTGGCACTTGGACTATGTAGGTCAAATAGCGGGCCCTTGGACTATCTAGGTTAGCTAACGGGCACTTGGACTATGTATGTTCCAGAGCGGGCACTTGGATTATGTAGGTTGCCTAGCGGACATTTAGACTATGTAGGTTTCCTTGCGGGCATTTGGACTATGTAGGTTACCTAGCGGGCACTTGGACTATGTAGGTTCCCTAACGGGCACTTTGAGTATGTAGGTTCCCTAGCGGTCACGTGGACTATGTAGGCTCCCTAGAAGGCACTTGGACTATGTAGGTTAAAAAGCGGGCACTTGGGCTATGCAGGTAACCTAGCGGGCGCTTGGACTGTCTAGGTTACCTAGCGGGCACTTGGACTTCTATGTTAACGAACGGGCACTCGGACTATGTAGGTTGCCCAGCGGGCAATTGGACAATCTAGGATAGGTAACGGGCCCTTGACTATCTAGGTTACCTAGCGGGAACTTGGACTATGTAGGTTACCTAAGGGCACTTGGACTATGTTGGTTAACTAGCGGACACTTGGACAATCTAAGTTAACTAGCGGGCACGTGGACTATCTTGGTTAACTAAGGGGCCCTTCGACTATGTAGGTTAACTAGCGGGCACTTGGATTATCTAAGTTACCTAGCGGGCACTTGAACTATGTAGGTTAACTAGTGGGCCCTTAGACTATCTAGATTAGCTAATGGTCACTTGGACTATGTAGGTTAATTAGCGGGTACGTGGACTATGTAGTTTCCCTAGCGGGCATTTGGACTATATAGATAACCTAGCGGGCACTTGGACTATGTAGGTTACCCAATGGGCACTTGGACTATCTAGGTTAACGAACGGACACTTGGATGATACTGGTTCCCTAGCCAGCACTAAGACTATTGGTTCCCTTACGGGCACTTGGACTATGTAGTTTCCCTAAAGGGAACTTGGAGTATATAGGTTTCTATCGGGCACTTGGACTATGTAGGTTAACTAGCGGGCACATGGACTATGTAGGTTACCTAGCGGGCACTGAGACTATCTAGGTTACCTAGCGGGCACTTCGACTATGTAGGTTAACTAGAAGGCTCTTGGACTATGTAGGTTACCTAAGGGCACTTGGACTATCTAGTTAAACGAAAGTGCACTTGGGCTATGTAGGTAACCTAACGGGCACTTGGACTGTCTAGGTTACCTAGCGGGCACTTGGACGATCTAGGTTAACGAACGGGCACTTGGACTATGTAGGTTAACTAGCGGACATTTGGACTATCTAGATTAGCTAACGGGCAATTGGACTATCAAAGTTACCTAACGGGCACTTGGACTATGTATGTTACCTAGCGGGCAATTGGACTATCTAGGTTACCTAGCAGGCACTTTGACTATCTTGGTTAACTAAGGGTCACTTGAACTATGTAGGTTGCCAAGCGAGCACTTGGACTATGTAGGTTCCCTAGCGGGCGCTTGGACTATGTATGTTCCCTAGCGGGTACTTGGACTGTCTATGTTAACTAGCGGGCAATTGGACTGTCTAGGTTACCTAGTGGGCACTTGGACTATGTAGTTTACCTAGCAGGCACTTGGACTATGTAGGTAAACTAGCGGGCACTTGGACTATCTAGGTTACCTAGCGGGCACTTGGACTATGTACGTTCCTTAGCGGGCACTTGGGCTATCTACGTTACCTAGCGGGCACTTGGACTATGTAGGTTAACGAACGGGCACTTGGACTATGTAGGTAACCTAGTGGTCACTTGGACTGTCTAGGTTACCTAGGGGACACTTGGACTATGTAGGTTAACTAGCGTGCACTAGGACTATCTAGGTTACCTAGCGGGCACTTGGATTATGTAGGTTGCCTAGCAGGCACTTGGACTATGTAGGTTAACTAGCGAGCACTTGGATTATCTAGGTTAACTAACAGGCACTTGAACTATGTATGTTCCAGAGCGGACAATTGGACTATGTAGGTTCCTTAGCGGGCACTTGGATTATCTAGGTTCCCTAAAGGACACTTGGACTATGTAGATTAACTAGCGGACAATTGGATGATCTAGGTTAACCAGCGGGTACTTGGACTATCTAGGTTAACTAGGGGTTCCTTGGACTACGTAGGTTAACTAGCGGACACTTGCACAATGTAGGTTACCTAGCGGTCACTTGGACTATCTAGGTTAACTAGCAGGCCCTTGGCTATCTAGGTTACCTAGCAGGCATTGGACTATGTAGGTTAACTATCGGGCATTTGCACTCTCTAGGTTACCTAGCGGGCAGTTGGTCTATGTACCTTCCCTAGCGGGCACTTGGACTATCTATGTTAACTAGCGGGCACTTGGACTATGTAGGTTACCTAGCGGACACCTGCACTATGTAGGTTACCTAGCGGGCACTTGGACTATCTAGGTTAACTAGCGGGCCCTTGCACTATGTAGGTTAACTAGTGGGACCATGGATTATGTAGGTTTACTAGGGGGCACTTGGAGTATCTAGGTTAACTAGCGGGCACTTGGACTATCTAGGTTACCTAGCAGGCACTTTGACTATCTAGGTTAACTAACGGGCACTTGGACTATGTAGGGCAACTAGCGGGCACTTGGACTGTCTAGGTTACCTAACGGGCACTTGGATTATCTAGGTTAACGAACGGGCACTTGTACTATGTAGGTTACCTAGCCACCATTTGGACTATCTAGGTTACCTAACAGGCACTTGGACTATCTAGGTTCCCTAGGGGGCACTTGTACTATCTAGGTTACCTAGCTGGCACTTGGACTATGTAGGTCAACTAGCGGGCCCTTGGACTATCTAGGTTAGCTAACGGGCACTTGGACTATGTATGTTCCAGAGTGGGCACTTGTATTATGTAGGTTGCCTAGCGGACATTTAGACTATGTAGGTTTCCTTGCGGGCATTTGGACTATGTAGGTTACCTAGCGGGCACTTGGACTATGTAGGTTCCCTAGCGGTCACGTGGACTATGTAAGCTCCCTAGAAGGCACTTGGACTATGTAGGTTAACGAACGGGCACTTGGACTATGTAGGTAACCTAGTGGTCACTTGGACTGTCTAGGTTACCTAGGGGACACTTGGACTATGTAGGTTAACTAGCGTGCACTAGGACTATCTAGGTTACCTAGCGGGCACTTGGATTATGTAGGTTGCCTAGCGGGCACTTGGACTATGTAGGTTAACTAGCGAGCACTTGGATTATCTAGGTTAACTAACAGGCACTTGAACTATGTATGTTCCAGAGCGGACAATTGGACTATGTAGGTTCCTTAGCGGGCACTTGGATTATCTAGGTTCCCTAAAGGACACTTGGACTATGTAGATTAACTAGCGGACAATTGGATGATCTAGGTTAACCAGCGGGTACTTGGACAATCTAGGTTAACTAGGGGTTCCTTGGACTACGTAGGTTAACTAGCGGACACTTGCACAATGTAGGTTACCTAGCGGTCACTTGGACTATCTAGGTTAACTAGCAGGCCCTTGGCTATCTAGGTTACCTAGCAGGCATTGGACTATGTAGGTTAACTATCGGGCATTTGCACTCTCTAGGTTACCTAGCGGGCAGTTGGTCTATGTACCTTCCCTAGCGGGCACTTGGACTATCTATGTTAACTAGCGGGCACTTGGACTATGTAGGTTACCTAGCGGACACCTGCACTATGTAGGTTACCTAGCGGGCACTTGGACTATCTAGGTTAACTAGCGGGCCCTTGCACTATGTAGGTTAACTAGTGGGACCATGGATTATGTAGGTTTACTAGGGGGCACTTGGAGTATCTAGGTTAACTAGCGGGCACTTGGACTATCTAGGTTACCTAGCAGGCACTTTGACTATCTAGGTTAACTAACGGGCACTTGGACTATGTAGGGCAACTAGCGGGCACTTGGACTGTCTAGGTTACCTAACGGGCACTTGGATTATCTAGGTTAACGAACGGGCACTTGTACTATGTAGGTTACCTAGCCACCATTTGGACTATCTAGGTTACCTAACAGGCACTTGGACTATCTAGGTTCCCTAGGGGGCACTTGTACTATCTAGGTTACCTAGCTGGCACTTGGACTATGTAGGTCAACTAGCGGGCCCTTGGACTATCTAGGTTAGCTAACGGGCACTTGGACTATGTATGTTCCAGAGTGGGCACTTGTATTATGTAGGTTGCCTAGCGGACATTTAGACTATGTAGGTTTCCTTGCGGGCATTTGGACTATGTAGGTTACCTAGCGGGCACTTGGACTATGTAGGTTCCCTAGCGGTCACGTGGACTATGTAGGCTCCCTAGAAGGCACTTGGACTATGTAGGTTAACTAGCGGGCACTTGGACTAACCAGGTTACCAGGCGGGCACTTGGACTATGTAGGTTACTCAATGGGCACTTGGACTATCTAGGTTAACGAACGGACACTTGGACTATGTTGGTTAGGTATCAGGCACTTGAACTATCTAGGTTACCTAGCAGGCACTTGGACTATGTAGGTTACCTAGCGGACACTTGGACGATTTAGGTTAACTAGCGGGCACTTGGACTATCTAGGTTAACTAGCAGGCCCTTGGACTATCTAGCTTTACTAGCGGGCACTTGGACTATCTAGGTTAACTAGCGGGCACTTGGACTATATAGGTTAACTAGCGGGCACTTGAACTCTCTAGGTTACCTAGCGGACACTTGGACTATGTACCTTCCCTAGCGGGCACTTGGACTATCTAGGTTACCTAGCAGGCACTTGGATTATGAAGGATCCCTAGCGTGCAATTGGACTATCTAGGTTACCTAGCTGGCACTTGGACTATGTAGGTTAACTAGCGGGCCCATGGATTATGTAGGTTTACTAGGGGGCACTTGGAACATCTAGGTTAACTAGCGGGCACTTGGACTATGTAGTTTCCCTAGCGGGCATTTGGACTATTTAGGTTGCCTAGCGGGCACTTGGACTATGTAGGTTACCTAGCAGGCACTTTAACTATCTAGGTTAACTAACGGGCACTTGGACTATGTAGGGTAACTAGCGGGCACTTGGACTGTCTATGTTACCTAACGGGCACTTGGATTATCTAGGTTAACGAACGGGCACTTGGACTATGTAGGTTAGCTAGCCACCACTTGGACTATCTAGGTTCCCTAGCGGGCACTTGTACTATCTAGGTTACCTAGCTGGCACTTGGACTATGTAGGTCAAATAGCGGGCCCTTGGATTATCTAGGTTAGCTAACAGGCACTTGGACTATGTATGTTCCAGAGCGGGCACTTGGATTATGTAGGTTGCCTAGCGGACATTTAGACTATGTAGGTTTCCTTGCGGGCACTTGGACTATGTAGGTTACCTAGCGGGCACTTGGACTATGTAGGTTCCCTAACGGGCACTTTGAGTATGTAGGTTCCCTAGCGGTCACGTGGACTATGTAGGCTCCCTAGAAGGCACTTGGACTATGTAGGTTAAAAAGCGGGCACTTGGGCTATGCAGGTAACCTAGCGGGCGCTTGGACTGTCTAGGTTACCTAGCGGGCACTTGGACTTCTATGTTAACGAACGGGCACTCGGACTATGTAGGTTGCCCAGCGGGCAATTGGACAATCTAGGATAGGTAACGGGCCCTTGACTATCTAGGTTACCTAGCGGGAACTTGGACTATGTAGGTTACCTAAGGGCACTTGGACTATGTAGGATAACTAGCGGACACTTGGACAATCTAAGTTAACTAGCGGGCACGTGGACTATCTTGGTTAACTAAGGGGCCCTTCGACTATGTAGGTTAACTAGCGGGCACTTGGATTATCTAAGTTACCTAGCGGGCACTTGAACTATGTAGGTTAACTAGTGGGCCCTTAGACTATCTAGATTAGCTAATGGTCACTTGGACTATGTAAGTTAATTAGCGGGTACGTGGACTATGTAGTT
Source organism: Tenrec ecaudatus (assembly GCF_050624435.1). NCBI lineage: Eukaryota > Metazoa > Chordata > Mammalia > Afrosoricida > Tenrecidae > Tenrec > Tenrec ecaudatus. Next base: position 149,897 of record NW_027457815.1, read on the forward strand.
TCCCTAGCGGGCATTAGGACTATATAGATAACCTAGCGGGCACTTGGACTATGTAGGTTACCCAATGGGCACTTGGACTATCTAGGTTAACGAACGGGCACTTGGACTATGTAGGTTAACTAGCGGACATTTGGACTATCTAGATTAGCTAATGGGCAATTGGACTATCAAAGTTACCTAACGGGCACTTGGACTATGTATGTTACCTAGCGGGCAATTGGACTATCTAGGTTACCTAGTAGGCACTTTGACTATCTTGGTTAACTAAGGGGCACTTGAACTATGTAGGTTGCCAAGCGAGCACTTGGACTATGTAGGTTCCCTAGCGGGCGCTTGGACTATGTAGGTTCCCTAGCGGGTACTTGGACTGTCTAGGTTAACTAGCGGGCAATTGGACTGTCTAGGTTACCTAGTGGGCACTTGGACTATGTAGTTTACCTAGCAGGCACTTGGACTATGTAGGTAAACTAGCGGGCACTTGGACTATCTAGGTTACCTAGCGGGCACTTGGACTATGTACGTTCCTTAGCGGGCACTTGGGCTATCTACGTTACCTAGCGGGCACTTGGACTATGTAGGTTAACGAACGGGCACTTGGACTATGTAGGTAACCTAGTGGTCACTTGGACTGTCTAGGTTACCTAGCGGACACTTGGACTATGTAGGTTAACTAGCGTGCACTAGGACTATCTAGGTTACCTAGCGGGCACTTGGATTATGTAGGTTGCCTAGCGGGCACTTGGACTATGTAGGTTAACTAGCGGGCACTTGGATTATCTAGGTTAACTAACAGGCACTTGAACTATGTATGTTCCAGAGCGGACAACTGGACTATGTACGTTCCTTAGCGGGCACTTGGATTATCTAGGTTCCCTAAAGGACACTTGGACTATGTAGATTAACTAGCGGACAATTGGATGATCTAGGTTAACCAGCGGGTACTTGGACTATCTAGGTTAACTAGGGGTTCCTTGGACTACGTAGGTTAACTAGCGGACACTTGCACAATGTAGGTTACCTAGCGGTCACTTGGACTATCTAGGTTAACTAGCAGGCCCTTGGCTATCTAGGTTACCTAGCAGGCATTGGACTATGTAGGTTAACTATCGGGCATTTGCACTCTCTAGGTTACCTAGCGGGCAGTTGGTCTATGTACCTTCCCTAGCGGGCACTTGGACTATCTATGTTAACTAGCGGGCACTTGGACTATGTAGGTTACCTAGCGGACACCTGCACTATGTAGGTTACCTAGCGGGCACTTGGACTATCTAGGTTAACTAGCGGGCCCTTGCAATATGTAGGTTAACTAGCGGGCCCATGGATTATGTAGGTTTACTAGGGGGAACTTGGAGTATCTAGGTTAACTAAGCGGGCACTTGGACTATGTAGTTTCCCTAGCGGACATTTGGACTATTTAGGTTACCTAGCGGGCACTTGGACTATGTAGGTTATCTAGCGGGCACTTGGACTATCTAGGTTACCTAGCAGGCACTTTGACTATCTAGGTTAACTAACGGGCACTTGGACTATGTAGGGTAACTAGCGGGCACTTGGACTGTCTAGGTTACCTAACGGGCACTTGGATTATCTAGGTTAACGAACGGGCACTTGGACTATGTAGGTTACCTAGCCACCACTTGGATTATCTAGGTTACCTAACAGGCACTTGGACTATCTAGGTTCCCTAGCGGGCACTTGTACTATCTAGGTTACCTAGGTGGCACTTGGACTATGTAGGTCAACTAGCGGGCCCTTGGACTATCTAGGTTAGCTCACGGGCACTTGGACTATGTATGTTCCAGAGTGGGCACTTGTATTATGTAGGTTGCCTAGCGGACATTTAGACTATGTAGGTTTCCTTGCGGGTATTTGGACTATGTAGGTTACCTAGCGGGCACTTGGACTATGTAGGTTCCCTAGCGGTCACGTGGACTATGTAGGCTCCCTAGAAGGCACTTGGACTATGTAGGTTAACTAGCGGGCACTTGGACTAACCAGGTTACCAGGCGGGCACTTGGACTATGTAGGTTACTCAATGGGCACTTGGACTATCTAGGTTAACGAACGGACACTTGGACTATGTAGGTTAGGTATTAGGCACTTGAACTATCTAAGTTACCTAGCAGGCACTTGGACTATGTAGGTTACCTAGCGGACACTTGGACGATTTAGGTTAACTAGCGGGCACTTGGACTATCTAGGTTAACTAGCAGGCCCTTGGACTATCTAGGTTTACTAGCGGGCACTTGGACTATCTAGGTTAACTAGCGGGCACTTGGACTATGTAGGTTAACTAGCGGGCACTTGAACTCTCTAGGTTACCTAGCGGACACTTGGACTATGTACCTTCCCTAGCGGGCACTTGGACTATCTAGGTTACCTAGCAGGCACTTGGATTATGAAGGATCCCTAGCGGGCAATTGGACTATCTAGGTTACCTAGCTGGTACTTGGACTATGTAGGTTAACTAGCGGACACTTGCACGATCTAGGTTAACTAGCGGGCCCTTGCACTATGTAGGTTAACTAGCGGGCCCATGGATTATGTAGGTTTACTCTGGGGCACTTGGAACATCTAGGTTAACTAGCGGGCACTTGGACTATGTAGTTTCCCTAGCGGGCATTTGGACTATTTAGGTTGCCTAGCGGGCACTTGGACTATGTAGGTTACCTAGCAGGCCCTTTGACTATCTAGGTTAACTAACGGGCACTTGGACTATGTAGGGTAACTAGCGGGCACTTGGACTGTCCAGGTTACCTAACGGGCACTTGGATTATCTAGGTTAAGGAACGGGCACTTGGACTATGTAGGTTACCTAGCCACCACTTGGACTATCTAGGTTCCCTAGCGGGCACTTGTACTATCTAGGTTACCACCTGGAACTTGGACTATGTAGGTCAACTAGCGGGCCCTTGGACTATCTAGGTTAGCTAACGGGCACTTGGACTATGTATGTTCCAGAGCGGGCACTTGGATTATGTAGGTTGCCTAGCGGACATTTAGACTATGTAGGTTTCCTTGCGGGCATTTGGACTATGTAGGTTACCTAGCGGGCACTTGGACTATGTAGGTTCCCTAAAGGGCACTTTGAATATGTAGGTTCCCTCGCGGTCACGTGGACTATGTAGGCTACCTAGAAGGCACTTGGACTATGTAGGTTAACTAGCGGGCACTTGGACTATGTAGGTTACCCAATGGGCACTTGGACTATCTAGGTTAACGAACGGACACTTGGACTATGTAGGTTAGCTATCAGGCACTTGGACTATCTTGGTTACCTAGCGCACACGTGGACGATTTAGGTTAACTAGCGGACACTTGGACTATCTAGGTTAACTAGCAGGCCCTTGGACTATCTAGGTTTACTAGCGGGCACTTGGACTATCTAGGTTAACTAACGGGCACTTGGACTATGTAGTTTCCCTAGCGGGCATTTGGATTATTTAGGTTACCTAGTGGGCACTTGGACTATGTAGGTTATCTAGCTGGCACTTGGACTATGTAGGTCAACTAGCGGGCCCTTGGACTATCTAGGTTAGCTAACGGGCACTTGGACTATGTATGTTCCAGAGTGGGCACTTGTATTATGTAGGTTGCCTAGCGGACATTTAGACTATGTAGGTTTCCTTGCGGGCATTTGGACCATGTAGGTTCCCTAGCGGGCACTTGGACTATGTAGGTTACCTAGCGGGCACTTGGACTATGTAGGTTCCCTAAAGGGCACTTTGAGTATGTAGGTTCCCTAGCGGTCACGTGGACTATGTAGGCTCCCTAGAAGGCACTTGGACTATGTAGGTTAAAAAGCGGGCACTTGGGCTATGCAGGTAACCTAGCGGGCACTTGGACTGTCTAGGTTACCTAGCGGGCACTTGGACTTCTATGTTAACGAACGGGCACTCGGACTATGTAGGTTGCCCAGCGGGCAATTGGACAATCTAGGATAGGTAACGGGCCCTTGACTATCTAGGTTACCTAGCCGGAACTTGGACTATGTAGGTTACCTAAGGGCACTTGGACTATGTAGGTTAACTAGCGGACACTAGGACAATCTAAGTTAACTAGCGGGCACGTGGACTATCTTGGTTAACTAAGGGGCCCTTCGACTATGTAGGTTAACTAGCGGGCACTTGGATTATCTAAGTTACCTAGCGGGCACTTGAACTATGTAGGTTAACTAGTGGGCCCTTAGACTATCTAGATTAGCTAATGGTCACTTGGACTATGTAGGTTAATTAGCGGGTAAGTGGACTATGTAGTTTCCCTAGCGGACATTTGGACTATTTAGGTTACCTAGCGGGCACTTGGACTATGTAGGTTATCTAGCGGGCACTTGGACTATCTAGGTTACCTAGCAGGCACTTTGACTATCTAGGTTAACTAACGGGCACTTGGACTATGTAGGGTAACTAGCGGGCACTTGGACTGTCTAGTTTACCTAACGGGCACTTTGATTATCTAGGTTAACGAACGGGCACTTGGACTATGTAGGTTACCCAGCCACCACTTGGACTATCTAAGTTAGCTTAAAGGCACTTGGACTATCTAGGTTCCCTAGCGGGCACTTGTACTATCTAGGTTACCTAGCTGGCACTTGGTATGTAGGTCAACTAGCGGGCCCTTGGACTATCTAGGTTAGCTAACGGGCACTTGGACTATGTATGTTCCAGAGTGGGCACTTGTATTATGTAGGTTGCCTAGCAGACATTTAGACTATGTAGGTTTCCTTGCGGGTATTTGGACTATGTAGGTTACCTAGCGGGCACTTGGACTATGTAGGTTTCCTAGAGGTCACGTGGACTATGTAGGCTCCCTAGAAGGCACTTGGACTATGTAGGTTAACTAGCGGGCACTTGGACTAACCAGGTTACCAGGCGGGCACTTGGACTATGTAGGTTACTCAATGGGCACTTGGACTATCTAGGTTAACGAACGGACACTTGGACTATGTAGGTTAGCTATCAGGCACTTGAACTATCTAGGTTACCTAGCAGGCACTTGGACTATGTAGGTTACCTAGCGGACACTTGGACGATTTAGGTTAACTAGCGGGCACTTGGACTATCTAGGTTAACTAGCAGGCCCTTGGACTATCTAGCTTTACTAGCGGGCACTTGGACTATCTAGGTTAACTAGCGGGCACTTGGACTATGTAGGTTAACTAGCGGGCACTTGAACTCTCTAGGTTACCTAGCGGACACTTGGACTATGTACCTTCCCTAGCGGGCACTTGGACTATCTAGGTTACCTAGCAGGCACTTGGATTATGAAGGATCCCTAGCGGGCAATTGGACTATCTAGGTTACTTAGCTGGCACTTGGACTATGTAGGTTAGCTAGCGGACACTTGCACGATCTAGGTTAACTAGCGGGCCCTTGCACTATGTAGGTTAACTAGCGGGCCCATGCATTATGTAGGTTTACTAGGGGGCACTTGGAACATCTAGGTTAACTAGCGGGCACTTGGACTATGTAGTTTCCCTAGCGGGCATTTGGACTATTTAGGTTGCCTAGCGGGCACTTGGACTATGTAGGTTAATTAGCGGGCACTTGGACTATCTAGGTTACCTAGCGGGCACTTGGACTATGTTCGTTCCTTAGCGGGCACTTGGGCTATCTACGTTACCTAGCGGGCACTTGGACTATGTAGGTTAACTAGCGGGCACTTGGACTATCTAGGTTACCTAGTGGGCACTTGGACTATGTACGTTCCTTAGCGGGCACTTGGGCTATCTACGTTACCTAGCGGGCACTTGGACTATGTAGGTTAACGAACGGGCACTTGGACTATGTAGGTAACCTAGTGGTCACTTGGACTGTCTAGGTTACCTAGCGGACACTTGGACTATGTAGGTTAACTAGCGTGCACTAGGACTATCTAGGTTACCTAGCGGGCACTTGGATTATGTAGGTTGCCTAGCGGGCACTTGGACTATGTAGGTTAACTAACGGACAATTGGATGATCTAGGTTAACTAGCGGGTACTTGGACTATCTAGGTTAACTAGGGGTTCCTTGGACTACGTAGGTTAACTAGCGGACACTTGCACAATGTAGGTTACCTAGCGGTCACTTGGACTATCTAGGTTAACTAGCAGGCCCTTGGCTATCTAGGTTACCTAGCAGGCACTTGGACTATGTAGGTTAACTAGCGGGCATTTGCACTCTCTAGGTTACCTAGCGGGCAGTTGGACTATGTACCTTCCCTAGCGGGCACTTGGACTATCTATGTTAACTAGCGGGCACTTGGACTATGTAGGTTACCTAGCGGACACCTGCACTATGTAGGTTACCTAGCGGGCACTTGGACTATCTAGGTTAACTAGCGGGCCCTTGCACTATTTAGGTTAACTAGCGGGCCCATGGATTATGTAGGTTTACTAGGGGGCACTTGGAGTATCTAGGTTAACTAGCGGGCACTTGGACTATCTAGGTTACCTAGCAGGCACTTTGACTATCTAGGTTAACTAACGGGCACTTGGACTATGTAGGGCAACTAGCGGGCACTTGAACTGTCTAGGTTACCTAACGGGCACTTGGATTATCTAGGTTAACGAACGGGCACTTGGACTATGTAGGTTACCTAGCCACCACTTGGACTATCTAGGTTACCTAACAGGCACTTGGACTATCTAGGTTCCCTAGCGGGCACTTGTACTATCTAGGTTACCTAGCTGGCACTTGGACTATGTAGGTCAACTAGCGGGCCCTTGGAATATCTATGTTAGCTAACAGGCACTTGGACTATGTATGTTCCAGAGTGGGCACTTGGATTATGTAGTTTGCCTAGCGGACATTTAGACTATGTAGGTTTCCTTGCGGGCACTTGGACTATGTAGGTTAATTAGCGGGCACTTGGATTATCTAGGTTACCTAGTGGGCACTTGGACTATGTACGTTCCTTAGCGGGCACTTGGGCTATCTACGTTACCTAGCGGGCACTTGGACTATGTAGGTTAACTAGCGGGCACTTGGACTATCTAGGTTACCTAGTGGGCACTTGGACTATGTACGTTCCTTAGCGGGCACTTGGGCTATCTACGTTACCTAGCAGGCACTTGGACTATGTAGGTAAACTAGCGGGCACTAGGACTATCTAGGTTACCTAGCGGGCACTTGGATTATGTAGGTTGCCTAGCGGGCACTTGGACTATGTAGGTTAACTAGCGGGCACTTGGATTATCTAGGTTAACTAACAGGCACTTGAACTATGTATGTTCCAGAGTGGACAATTGGACTATGTAGGTTCCTTAGCGGGCACTTGGATTATCTAGGTTCCCTAAAGGACACTTGGACTATGTAGGTTAACTAGCGGAAAATTGGATGATCTAGGTTAACTAGCGGGTACTTGGACTATCTAGGTTAACTAGGGGTTCCTTGGACTACGTAGGTTAACTAGCGGACACTTGCACAATGTAGGTTACCTAGCGGTCACTTGGATTATCTAGGTTAACTAGCAGGCCCTTGGCTATCTAGGTTACCTAGCAGGCACTTGGACTATGTAGGTTAACTAGCGGGCATTTGCATTCTCTAGGTTACCTAGCGGGCAGTTGGACTATGTACCCTCCCTAGCGGGCACTTGGACTATCTATGTTAACTAGCGGGCACTTGGACTATGTAGGTTACCTAGCGGACACCTGCACTATGTAGGTTACCTAGCGGGCACTTGGACTATCTAGGTTAACTAGCGGGCCCTTGCACTATGTAGGTTTACTAGCGGGCCCATGGATTATGTAGGTTTACTAGGGGGCACTTGGAGTATCTAGGTTAACTAGCGGGCACTTGGACTATGTAGTTTCCCTAGCGGACATTTGGACTATTTAGGTTACCTAGCGGGCACTTGGACTATGTAGGTTATCTAGCGGGCACTTGGACAATCTAGGTTACCTAGCGGGCACTTTGACTATTTAGGTTAACTAACGGGCACTTGGACTATGTAGGGTAACTAGCGGGCACTTGGACTGTCTAGGTTACCTAACGGGCACTTGGATTATCTAGGTTAACGAACGGGCACTTGGACTATGTAGGTTACCTAGCCACCACTTGGATTATCTAGGTAACCTAACAGGCACTTGGACTATCTAGGTTCCCTAGCGGGCACTTGTACTATCTAGGTTACCTAGCTGGCACTTGGACTATGTAGGTCAACTAGCGGACCCTTGGACTATCTAGGTTAGCTAACGGGCACTTGCACTATGTATGTTCCAGAGCGGGCACTTGGATTATGTAGGTTGCCTAGCGCACATTTAGACTATGTAGGTTTCCTTGCGGGCATTTGGACTATGTAGGTTACCTAGCGGTCACTTGGACTATGTAGGTTCCCTAAAGTGCACTTTGAGTATGTAGGTTCCCTCGCGGTCACGTGGACTATGTAGGCTCCCTAGAAGGCACTTGGACTATGTAGGTTAACTAGCGGGCACTTGGACTATGTAGGTTACCCAATGGGCACTTGGACTATCTAGGTTAACGAACGGACACTTGGACTATGTAGGTTAGGTATCAGGCACTTGGACTATCTAGGTTACCTAGCAGGCACTTGAAATATGTAGGTTACCTAGCGGACACTTGGACGATTTAGGTTAACTAGCGGGCACTTGGACTATCTAGGTTAACTAGCAGGCCCTTGGACTATCTAGCTTTACTAGCGGGCACTTGGACTATCTAGGTTAACTAGCGGGCACTTGGACTATGTAGGTTAACTAGCGGGCACTTGAACTCTCTAGGGTACCTAGCGGACACTTGGACTATGTACCTTCCCTAGCGGGCACTTGGACTATCTAGGTTACCTAGCAGGCACTTGGATTATGAAGGATCCCTAGCAGGCAATTGGACTATCTAGGTTACCTAGCTGGCACTTGGACTATGTAGGTTAACTAGCGGACACTTGCACGATCTAGGTTAACTAGCGGGCCCTTTCACTATGTAGGTTAACTAGCGGGCCCATGGATTATGTAGGTTTACTAGCGGGCACTTGGACTATCTAGGTTAACTAACGGGCACTTGGACTATGTAGTTTCCCTAGCGGGCATTTGGATTATTTAGGTTACCTAGTGGGCACTTGGACTATGTAGGTTATCAAGAGGGCACTTGGACTACGTAGGTTAACTAGAAGGCACTTGCACTATGTAGTTTACCTAGCAGGCACTTGGATTATGTAGGTTTACTAGCAGGCATTTAGAGTATCTAGGTTACCTATCGGGCACTTGGACTATGTACGTTCCCTAGCGGGCACTTGGGCTATCTACGTTACCTAGCGGGCACTTGGGCTATGTAGGTTAACGAATGGGCATTTGGACTATGTAGGTAACCTAGTGGTCACTTGGACTGTCTAGGTTACCTAGCCGGCACTTGGACTATGTAGGTTAACTAGCGGGCACTTGGACTATCTAGGTTAACTAGCGGGCACTTGGACTATCTAGGTTAACTAGCGGGCACTTGGACTATCTAGGTTAACTAGCGGGCCCTTGCACTATGTAGGTTAACTAGCGGGCCCATGGATTATGTAGGTTTACTAGGGGGCACTTGGACTATCTAGGTTAACTAACGGGCACTTGGACTATGTAGGTTATCAAGAGGGCACTTCGACTACGTAGGTTAACTAGAAGGCACTTGCACTATGTAGTTTACCTAGCAGGCACTTGGATTATGTAGGTTTACTAGCAGGCATTTAGAGTATCTAGGTTACCTATCGGGCACTTGGACTATGTACGTTCCCTAGCGGGCACTTGGGCTATCTAAGTTACCTAGCGGGCACTTGGGCTATGTAGGTTAACGAATGGGCATTTGGACTATGTAGGTAACCTAGTGGTCACTTGGACTGTCTAGGTTACCTAGCGGGCACTTGGACTATGTAGGTTAACTAGCGGGCACTTGGACTATCTAGGTTAACTAGCGGGCACTTGGACTATCTAGGTTAACTAGCGGGCACTTGGACTATCTAGGTTAACTAGCGGGCCCTTGCACTATGTAGGTTAACTAGCGGGCCCATGGATTATGTAGGTTTACTAGGGGGCACTTGGACTATCTAGGTTAACTAGCGGGCACTTGGACTATGTAGTTTCCCTAGCGGACATTTGGACTATTTAGGTTACCTAGCGGGCACTTGGACTATGTAGGTTATCTAGCGGGCACTTGGACTATCTAGGTTACCTAGAAGGCACTTTGACTATCTAGGTTAACTAACGGGCATTTGGACTATGTAGGGCAACTAGCGGGCACTTGGACTGTCTAGGTTACCTAACGGGCACTTGGATTATCTAGGTTAACGAACGGGCACTTGGACTATGTAGGTTACCTAGCCACCACTTGGACTATCTAGGTTAGGTAACAGGCACTTGGACTATCTAGGTTCCCTAGCGGGCACTTGTACTATCTAGGTTACCTAGCTGGCACTTGGACTATGTAGGTCAACTAGCGGGCCCTTGGACTATCTAGGTTAGCTAACGGGCACTTGGACTATGTATGTTCCAGAGTGGGCACTTGGATTATGTAGGTTGCCTAGCGGACATTTAGACTATGTAGGTTTCCTTGTGGGCATTTGGACTATGTAGGTTACCAGCGGGCACTTGGACAATCTAGGTTAACGAACGTGCACGTGGACTATGTAGGTAACCTAGCGGGCACTTGGACTGTCTAGGTTACCTAGCGGGCACTTGGACTTTCTAGGTTAACGAACGGGCACTTGGACTATGTAGGTTAACTAGCGGACACTTCGACTATCTAGGTTAGCTAACGGGCAATTGGACTATCTAGGTTACCTAGCGGGCACTTGGACTATGTAGGTTCCCTAGCGGGCACTTGGACTATTTAGGTTACCTAGCAGGCACTTTGACTATCTAGGTTAACTAACGGGCACTTGGACTATGTAGGTGGCCTAGCGAGCACTTGGAGTATGTAGGTTCCCAAGCGGGCAATTGGACTATGTAGGTTCCCTATCGGGTACTTGGACTGTCTAGGTTAACTAGCGGGCAATTGGACTGTCTAGGTTACCTAGTGGGCACTTGGAGTATGTACGTTCCCTAGCGGGCACTTGGGCTTTCTGCGTTACCTAGCGGGCACTTGGACTATGTAGGTTAACGAACGGGCACTTGGACTATGTAGGTTAACGAACAGGCACTTGGATTATGTAGTTTACCTAGCAGGTACTTGGACTATGTAGGTTAACTAGCGGGCACTTGGACTATCTAGGTTACCTACGGGCACTTGGAATATGTACCTTACCTAGCGGGCACTTGGGCTATCTACGTTACCTAGCGGGCACTTGGACTATATAGGTTAACGAACGGGCACTTGGACTATGTAGGTAACCTAGTGGTCACTTGGACTATGTAGGTTATCTAGCGGACACTTGGACTATCTAGGTTACCTAGCAGGCACTTTGACTATCTAGGTTAACTAACGGGCACTTGGACTATGTAGGGTAACTAGCGGGCACTTGGACTGTCTAGGTTACCTAACAGGCACTTGGATTATCTAGGTTAACGAACGTGCACTTGGACTATGTAGGTAACCTAGCGGGCACTTGGACTGTCTAGGTTACCTAGCGGGCACTTGGACTATCTAGGTTAACGAACTGGCAGTTGGACTATGTAGGTTAACTAGCGGACACTTCGACTATCTAGGTTAGCTAACGGGAATTGGACAATCTAGGTTAACTAACGGGCACTTGGACTATGTAGTTTGCCTAGCAAGCACTTGGACTATGTAGGTTCCCTAGAGGGCACTTGGACTATGTAGGTTCCCTATCGGGTACTTGGACTGTCTAGGTTAACTAGGGGGCAATTGGACTGTCTAGGTTACCTAGTGGGCACTTGGACTATGTACGTTCCCTAGCGGGCACTTGGGATATCTACGTTACCTAGCGGGCACTTGGACAAAGTAAGTTAACGAACGGGCACTTGGACTATGTAGGTTAACTAGCGGACACTTGGACTATCTAGGATAGCTAACGGGCAATTAGACTATCAAGGTTACCTAACGGGCACTTGGACTATGAAGGGTACCTAGCGGGTACTTGGACTATCTAGGTTACCTAGCAGGCACTTTGACTATCTAGGTTAACTAACGGGCACTTGGACTATGTAGGTTGCCTAGCGAGCACCTGGACTATGTAGGTTCCCTAGCGGGCGCTTGGACTATATAGATTCTCTAGCGGTACTTGGACTGTCTAGGTTAACTAGTGGGAAATTGGACTGTCTAGGTTACCTAGTGGGCACTTGGACTATGTAGTTTACCTAGCAGGAACTTGGACTATGTAGGTTTACTACCAGGCACTTAGACTATCCAGGTTACCTTCGGGCACTTGGACTATGTACGTTCCCTAGCGGGCACTTGGGCTATCTACGTTACCTAGCGGGCACTTTGACTATGTAGGTTAACGAATGGGCACTTGGACTATGTAGGTAACCTAGTGGTCACTTGGACTGTCTAGGTTACCTACCGGGCACTTGGACTGTGTAGGTTAACTAGCGGGCACTTGGACTATCTAGGTTAACTAGCGGGCACTTGGACTATCTAGGTTAACTAGCGGGCACTTGGACTATCTAGGTTAACTAGCGGGCCCTTGCACTATGTAGGTTAACTAGCGGGCCCAAGGATTATGTAGGTTTACTAGGGGGCACTTGGACTATCTAGGTTAACTAGCGGGCACTTGGACTATGTAGTTTCCCTAGCGGACATTTGGACTATTTAGGTTACGTAGCAGGCACTTGGACTATGTAGGTTATCTAGCGGGCACTTGGACTATCTAGGTTACCTAGCAGGCACTTTGACTATCTAGGTTAACTAACGGGCACTTGGATTATGTAGGGCAACTAGCGGGCACTTGGACTGTCTAGGTTACCTAACGGGCACTTGGATTATCTAGATTAACGAACGGGCACTTGGAGTATGTAGGTTACCTAGCCACCACTTGGACTATCTAGGTTAGCTAACAGGCACTTGGACTATCTAGGTTCCCTAGAGGGCACTTGTACTATCTAGGTTACCTAGCTGGCACTTGGACTATGTAGGACAACTAGCGGACCCTTTGACTATCTAGGTTAGCTAACGGGCACTTGGACTATGTATGCTCCAGAGTGGGCACTTGGATTATGTAGGTTTCCTAGCGGATATTTAGACTATGTAGGTTTCCTTGCGGGCATTTGGACTATGTAGGTTACCAGCGGGCACGTGGACAATCTAGGTTAACGAACGTGCACTTGGACTATGTAAGTAAACTAGCGGGCACTTGGACTGTCTAGGTTACCTAACGGGCACTTGGATTATCTAGGTTAACGAACGGGCACTTGGACTATGTAGGTTACCTAGCCACCACTTGGACTATCTAGGTTAGCTAACAGGCACTTGCACTATCTAGGTTCCCTAGCGGGCACTTGTACTATCTAGGTTACCTAGCTGGCACTTGGACTATTTAGGTCAACTAGCGGGCCCTTGGACTATCTAGGTTAGCTAACGGGCACTTGGACTATGTATGTTCCAGAGTGGGCACTTGGATTATGTAGGTTGCCTAGCGGACATTTAGACTATGTAGGTTTCCTTGCGGGCATTAGGACTATGTAGGTTACCAGCGGGCACTTGGACAATCTAGGTTAACGAACGTGCACTTGGACTATGTAGGTAACCTAGCGGGCACTTGGACTGTCTAGGTTACCTAGCGGGCACTTGGACTTTCTAGGTTAACGAACGGGCACTTGGACTATGTAGGTTAACTAGCGGACACTTCGACTATCTAGGTTAGCTAACGGGCAATTGGACTATCTAGGTTACCTAGCGGGCACTTGGACTATGTAGGTTCCCTAGCGGGCACTTCGACTATGTAGGTTAACTAGAAGGCTCTTGGACTATGTAGGTTACCAGCGGGCACTTGGACTATCTAGGTAAACGAAAGTGCACTTGGGCCATGTAGGTAACCTAACGGGCACTTGGACTGTCTAGGTTACCTAGCGGGCACTTGGACTATCTAGGTTAACGAACGGGCACTTGGACTATGTAGGTTAACTAGCGGACACTTGGACTATCTAGATTAGCTAACGGGCAATTGGACTATCAAGGTTACCTAACGGGCACTTGGACTATGTATGTTACCTAGCGGGCAATTGGACTATTTAGGTTACCTAGCAGGCACTTTGACTATCTAGGTTAACTAACGGGCACTTGGACTATGTAGGTTGCCTAGCGAGCACTTGGAGTATGTAGGTTCCCTAGCGGGCAATTGGACTATGTAGGTTCCCTTTCGGGTACTTGGACTGTCTAGGTTAACTAGCGGGCAATTGGACTGTCTAGGTTACCTAGTGGGCACTTGGAGTATGTACGTTCCCTAGCGGGCACTTGGGCTTTCTACGTTACCTAGCGGGCACTTGGACTATGTAGATTAACGAACGGGTACTTGGACTATATAGGTTAACGAACGGGCACTTGGATTATGTAGTTTACCTAGCAGGTACTTGGACTATGTAGGTTAACTAGCGTGCACTTGGACTATCTAGGTTACCTACGGGCACTTGGACTATGTACCTTCCCTAGCGGGCACTTGGGCTATCTACGTTACCTAGCGGGCACTTGGACTATGTAGATTAACGAACGGGCACTTGGACTATGTAGGTAATCTAATGGTCACTTGGACTATGTAGGTTATCTAGCGGACACTTGGACTATCTAGGTTACCTAGCAGGCACTTTGACTATCTAGGTTAACTAACGGGCACTTGGACTATGTAGGGTAACTAGCGGGCACTTGGACTGTCTAGGTTACCTAATGGGCACTTGGATTATCTTGGTTAACGAACGTGCACTTGGACTATGTAGGTAACCTAGCGGGCACTTGGACTGTCTAGGTTACCTAGCGGGCACTTGGACTATCTAGGTTAACGAACGGGCACTTGGACTATGTAGGTTAACTAGCGGACACTTCGACTATCTAGGTTAGCTAACGGGCAATTGGACAATCTAGGTTAACTAACGGGCACTTGGACTATGTAGGTTGCCTAGCGAGCACTTGGACTATGTAGGTTCGCTAGTGGGCACTTGGACTATGTAGGTTCCCTATCGGGTACATGGACTGTCTAGGTTAACTAGGGGGCAATTGTACTGTCTAGGTTACCTAGTGGGCA